>NC_079477.1:35052883-35363793 GCF_026230105.1 Diorhabda sublineata
AAAATGTTTGATATTACAAATATATTATAGAAAACTCAAAAAATCTGCTTACCAAGTAGAAAAAATGTTTCATATTACAAATATATTATAGAAAACTCAAAAAATCTGCTTATTAAGTAGAAAAAATGTTTAATATTACAAATATATTATAGAAAACTCAAAAAATCTGCTTGCTAAGTAGAAAAAATATTTGATATTACAAATATATTTTAGAAAACTCAAAAAATCTGCTTACTAAGTAGAAAAAATGTTTGATATTACAAATATATTATAGAAAACTCAAAACATCTGCTTACTAAGTAGAAAAAATGTTTAATATTACAAATATATTATAGAAAACTCAAAAAATCTGCTTACTAAGTAGAAAAAATGTTTAATATTACAAATATATTATAGAAAACTCAAAAAATCTGCTTGCTAAGTAGAAAAAATATTTGATATTACAAATATATTTTAGAAAACTCAAAAAATCTGCTTACTAAGTAGAAAAAATGTTTAATATTACAAATATATTATAGAAAACTCAAAAAATCTGCTTACTAAGTAGAAAAAATGTTTAATATTACAAATATATTATAGAAAACTCAAAAAATCTGCTTGCTAAGTAGAAAAAATGTTTAATATCACAAATATATTATAGAAAACTCAAAAAATCTGCTTGCTAAGTAGAAAAAATGTTTGATATTACAAATATATTATAGAAAACTCAAAAAATCTGCTTACTAAGTAGAAAAAATGTTTAATATTACAAATATATTATAGAAAACTCAAAAAATCTGCTTGCTAAGTAGAAAAAATGTTTGATATTACAAATATATTTTAGAAAACTCAAAAAATCTGCTTACTAAGTAGAAAAAATGTTTGATATTACAAATATATTATAGAAAACTCAAAACATCTGCTTGCTAAGTAGAAAAAATGTTTAATATTACAAATATATTATAGAAAACTCAAAAAATCTGCTTGCTAAGTAGAAAAAATGTTTAATATTACAAATATATTATAGAAAACTCAAAAAATCTGCTTGCTAAGTAGAAAAAATGTTTGATATTACAAATATATTATAGAAAACTCAAAACATCTGCTTACTAAGTAGAAAAAATGTTTGATATTACAAATATATTATAGAAAACTCAAAAAATCTGCTTACTAAGTAGAAAAAATGTTTGATATTACAAATATATTATAGAAAACTCAAAAAATCTGCTTGCTAAGTAGAAAAAATATTTGATATTACAAATATATTAAACTCAAAACATCTGCTTACTAAGTAGAAAAAATGTTTGATATTACAAATATATTATAGAAAACTCAAAAAATCTGCTTGCTAAGTAGAAAAAATATTTGATATTACAAATATATTTATAGAAAACTCAAAAAATCTGCTTACTAAGTAGAAAAAATGTTTAATATTACAAATATATTATAGAAAACTCAAAAAATCTGCTTGCTAAGTAGAAAAAATATTTGATATTACAAATATATTTTAGAAAACTCAAAAAATCTGCTTACTAAGTAGAAAAAATGTTTCATATTACAAATATATTATAGAAAACTCAAAAAATTCTGCTTATTATCAAAGTATTTTAAGAAATCAACAAG
Organism: Diorhabda sublineata; assembly: GCF_026230105.1. Classification (NCBI taxonomy): domain Eukaryota; kingdom Metazoa; phylum Arthropoda; class Insecta; order Coleoptera; family Chrysomelidae; genus Diorhabda; species Diorhabda sublineata. The sequence goes on from NC_079477.1 coordinate 35,054,486, forward strand.
AAAAGCTACAAGATCTATTCTTCAACTATTATAAGAAATAATTTTTAATACTTACACTCCCTATAATAGCAGCAGGCAAAGCTAAACATTTTACCGCAAAATAATGCAAATTACTCGCACTCATTTTTTTTATTGTTGGTACCAAACATGTCGTCAAACTTACATTAAATTACGTACCAACAACAACGTTTTGTTCGTACGGAATTATTATTATTTTATTGCGGGTGATATGTAGATAACGATGATAAAACGCTGCATAGACGATATTGTTCAAACATCCCAATCTGAATTTTATCATGTGATAAGGATCTTCGATAATTAGAAGTAGCTATAAAAATTAATCGTTTTAATTAAATTTTCAAATTTAACACATACCACAACAGCGAAATATAATTAATATTTGCGTAAATAAAAGTCGAAACGGGATTTGAAAAATATTTCATTATTTTCATTCGATTTTTACAAAGGATAAAGTTTTACAAAAAGCTGCCGAATTATCCATCGCAACCGTATCAATTATAGGGAAAATCTCGGGTCTCACCTGAAACAAAATATAATATTTCAACACTTACCACAGATTCTTGTTATACCGAGGTGATGAAAGTGAAAAAAAGATGCCATAGAAAGTAACGAAATCTCAAATTCTAATTAGAAACAACACGGGCGATTTCAGTGTACTTATATTAAAAAAAAAAAACTTTTTCAAATGATTAAACGATTCTATTCTATTGCAATATCAACATTTTACGCTAATAAAGTGACAAAATCATTTTAATCATTTTATAACATCAAACATTAATCATACTTACAACCCTATGTAAATTATTTACAATAATTATCATCACCACGACGAATAAGCAATTAAATAACCATAAAACGTATCCTCTGGCAATCAAAGACATCATAATTAACATCGAAGTATTTATAACATCCAGATTAGGCTGAAACGTAATATTCCTTTAAAATAAAATCGCAAGAAATATTTGTTAAGAAAGCGAATGTTGCTTTCTCGATTTTCGAGTGGTCCGGAAACATATACATCAATTTCTAAAGATATTTCTTTAAATATCTACGATTTGGATTATTATGAAGTGCGTTGTACACATCTTTCGAAGAAAAAAATTCAATTACCTGCACAATCTCGTCCTCTTCATTTAACAAAGCTGCAACATCAAAACTTGCCGACCTTAAAGAGGAATCAATACGAACACTTTTTGGAATTTGCAAAAAGGGACTTCGAGATGTAGTAACATCTATAGTTTCTTGACTAGTTGTTGTAGTTTTTGAAGATGTCGAACTAAGAGTACTCGAAGATGTTGTAGATCGTGCAGTTGAGCTAGAAGTAGTCGGTGTTGTTCGAGATGTAGTAGAAACTGTGGTTGGCTTTGTTGAAGTTCTAGAAGATGTACTCGAATTAGTTGTTGATGTAGTAGACGTTGAGACAGTTGTCGATTTTGTTGTAGAGCTAGAAGTACTCGACGGAGTTGTAGATCGTGTGGTAGAACTAGAAGTTGTCGGTGTTGTTCTAGATGTACTCGAAATAGTTGTTGATGTAGTAGGCGTTGAGACAGTTGTCGACTTTGTTGTAGAACTAGAAGTACTCGACGGAGTTGTAGATCGTGTGGTAGAACTAGAAGTTGTCGGTGTTGTTCTAGATGTACTCGAAATAGTTGTTGATGTAGTAGGCGTTGAGACAGTTGTCGACTTTGTTGTAGAACTAGAAGTACTCGACGGAGTTGTAGATCGTGTGGTAGAACTAGAAGTTGTCGGTGTTGTTCTAGATGTAGTAGAAACTGTAGTTGTTTTTGTTGACGTTTTCGAAGTTGTTGGTACGGTAGAAGTCGATATAGTTGTCGACGTAGAACTAGGAGTAGTCGTTGTTGTAGAACTAGAAGTACTCGACGGAGTTGTAGATCGTGTGGTAGAACTAGAAGTTATCGGTGTTGTTCGAGATGTAGTAGAAACTGTAGTTGTTTTTGTTGACGTTTTCGAAGTTGTTGGTACGGTAGAAGTCGATATAGTTGACGTAGAACTAGGAGTAGTCGTTGTTGTAGAACTAGAAGTACTCGACGGAGTTGTAGATCGTGTGGTAGAACTAGAAGTTGTCGGTGTTGTTCTAGATGTACTCGAAATAGTTGTTGATGTAGTAGGCGTTGAGACAGTTGTCGACTTTGTTGTAGAACTAGAAGTACTCGACGGAGTTGTAGATCGTGTGGTAGAACTAGAAGTTGTCGGTGTTGTTCTAGATGTAGTAGAAACTGTAGTTGTTTTTGTTGACGTTTTCGAAGTTGTTGGTACGGTAGAAGTCGATATAGTTGTCGACGTAGAACTAGGAGTAGTCGTTGTTGTAGAACTAGAAGTACTCGACGGAGTTGTAGATCGTGTGGTAGAACTAGAAGTTGTCGGTGTTGTTCTAGATGTAGTAGAAACTGTAGTTGTTTTTGTTGACGTTTTCGAAGTTGTTGGTACGGTAGAAGTCGATATAGTTGTCGACGTAGAACTAGGAGTAGTCGTTGTTGTAGAACTAGAAGTACTCGACGGAGTTGTAGATCGTGTGGTAGAACTAGAAGTTATCGGTGTTGTTCGAGATGTAGTAGAAACTGTAGTTGTTTTTGTTGACGTTTTCGAAGTTGTTGGTACGGTAGAAGTCGATATAGTTGTCGACGTAGAACTAGGAGTAGTCGATGTGGTAGAACTAGAAGTCGATGTCGTTTTTTGCGTTCCAGAAGTTGTAGTTGTTGAAACTGATGTGGTCGAAAGAGTACTTATCGTAGACGTTGCATCAGAAGTAGTTGTTGTGGTAGTAAAAATAGATGTAGTCGGCGTGGTTGCGCTAGAAGAAGTGGGTACAAAAGTTGTAGTGATAGGGTAGGTGGTAGGTGAGTAACTGAAGATATTTTGCGCGTTTTGATAATCGACAGTAATTCCACTTAATAACAACGCATCCGTAATGCTTACTAATACAGTTACACATGTCCAAAATTTAATCGAACACGATATACCTTTACGACGACGACTACCGTTGACAACTAAAACATATAAATATGTAAATTAAAAATATAAAATCGATTAACGTAGCGTTCTTTTACCAAATAACGTACGAAGAGAAAATATAAACCAAAATAAACTCAATACCAAATATATCCACGAAAAGATCTGGAAGATATAGGGTTTTACGAAAAATTCATCGGTGTAAATGTTACCGTTAGGATCTAAAACGGAAACAAATAATTAATTAGTCCGATTTACTTCGTTATTTTGTTCAATAACTCACTGATAAATATATTATAGACGATACAAATATAATCGGTATCCGATGTACAATTTTTCGCGTCTTCGTAGTAAAAAGTAATTGAAGATAATGACAAACCGATCCATAACAGACTCTGTATCTACAACAATTCAATCAAAACAAGTTGGAGTAGGAAATTGCATTCATTATAAATAGAACGAGATAATTATACATTTCAAGTTACTTGCCATGCACTATATTCTATCAAAATCACAAAAAAATTTATACGTACAATTCCTCCAACGCAACCGATTTGAACGAAAACTTTAATAGTATTAAAACGAATATGATTGAAACTCATAATTTTTTATATATGTACATAAATATCTATACCAGTTGCACCGGTACCAAAGCGAAACGTTTTATTTCTAATATTCAAACAGATAATCCGAAACTTATCGTTTTGATTGATATTATACGATTAAAATGAATATAAATATGTTTGATTCTGATTGATGAGTAGAGCTAATCTCAATATTCCATTGTATAGATAAAAGATTAATTATTATCGAAATAAAAAACAAATCAAATCAAATTTATACGGTTTGAAAAAAGGAAAGGAAATTTTATTAAATCAATTAAAATAAAAAAGCCTAGTTAACATTGATACTATACAACACATTTCTTTCTTCCTGTTAAAAACCTCCCAATTAGGTTCAACCGAAGTAAACCCGATGGCAACTTCCCTATTAACGCCGGTCAAAATCGTTAACAAATCTTTGTTGTTTTTATATCCTTTTCTAATTTCGTTAACTAAACTTTGTACGAAATAACTTCCCTTAGACGGATCCCGCCAAGCGTAATAACCTAAAAACGCCCATAATAATAATTCTAATCGCGGGAAAGATTTAAAATTACCTTCCACAGTGGCGTACATCACTAAAATATCTGCCATAACCGGAATCGTATACAAATCAGTCGATTTTTTATCGGAATCGGCGTGTACGTACGTAACTTCAAATCCGGGATCCGTTTTGTTACCTCTACAAGCCTTAAACAATTATTCATATAATTCTATTCGAAAAAAAAAAAAAAAGAAACTAGTTGTGTTACCTGAATAAAAAACAACTTTGGTTTGGCGGCTAAACTGGGACAATATAAAGGCGAAAAATATTTCCACAATTTTTCGGTTTCGTAATAAGTATCTTTAGCGTAAAGTATTCCATTATCTCCGTGGGACATTACCGATATTACGAGACAAGAAGATTCAGAATGATCCATTTTCGACACTAATACCGAAATAAAATTTCCAATAATAAACAAAAACTACGAATAAAACTATTAACTCACCAACATGTAATACTTCTGAAACTTCTTCGCAAGTTAGGTCTTCGTACACCGTTACGTCGAACATAAGTTCCTTCAAAACGTTTTCTAGAGCGTCCCTATCCTTTTCGGTGCCTTCTCTTGTTGTACAATCGTTGATGAAATATTTGTGATTGAAAATTATGGCCGTACCTCTTCTTCTATATTTTTTGTAAACGTCTGAATCTGGTGCTGGTGCATCGGGCAATTCGATACGTATTTCTTTTCTTATAATTAAACGTTCGATTAATTTAAATATTAGGTTGTCTTCACGATAATTTTTTTTTTAACTAGAAATTAGTTGTAGTACTCACTTGAAAGAAAATAATCCGTCTGTTACTGAAGGGGAGTTTTCGTCTAAGACACTCATGTTTTAAAACTATGCATTCGCTTTGATTATTACCATATATCAACGAATATTTATTAATAAAGTTATGGAAACACGTACATGGCTTATCTCGAATTAATATTTCGCAATATTCAGTAAAAAGGTAAATTTTATCTATATCGAACGTTTATCTCGAGTGGTTCCAATAAATAAGTACATAGGGATTGTGTGTGAACGCACCTCGTATATTTCTTTCATGTTATTAATCTGTTCGCCGCATACACTGAATTTTGTTACCGTGGCAACAAGCTGTATTGTGGTTTTTATTGTTAGACCCTTTTTTGCTTGTCTAGTCGGCCGGAAGATAAATAGAAAAAGAAATGTAACACTTGCTTTTTGGCCTTGGTAGCGTGTGTGTGAATATTGGCGCGCTACTATCGTATAATATATTTACATATTTTGTATTTTGGTTTATGTCAATTAGCAAGAGTGGATAAATGTTTTAGTTTCAATGTACAATTTAGTTAAATAGTAAATACAGTCCACTACTTATTGGTTTATGGTTTAATGATGTAGTAAAGGTGCATAAGAAGAAAGTTTAGTGTTTTATTTGCCATTACAAATGAACTAAAAAATAACCTAATCAGGAATCTCCTGTACAGATTGTTTCTATCAATTTCGTTTAGGATGTAAAAAAAAACTATAACCAATTAAAAAAATAATTTATTAATATCTGTATTCTCGTTGATTGAACGAATTTACCGGCGGCGTTTGATTACCAGTAGGAAACGACGAAAATCTTGTATTCAAATCCAAAGAACCACCATCTTGACCCCTATCTAATTTAGCTCTGGGAATCGTAATATCACTAAAAAATAATTAAAAACAATAACAAAGATAAATCAGATTATTACAAACGTACCTACGTCCATTTACAATTTGTCTACCACTGACAATCTAAAAATATTTATTAATAATAACGTATTCGTTTCGTTTATTACGAGTGTTGAGAATTAAGTTTTGAGATATGGCAACACTGATATTTCAAATTTGACATTGCTGTCAGAAAGTTTGACGTTTTTAATTGTGGACGTACTTTCAAATAAAAAGATTTTCGCGCGTTTTTTCCGTTTGTGGACAATCGAAAACATCGAATTAATGAGTCATCCACCGAGGTTCTACATCTGAACTAGCGGTTGATCCAATTTATAAATATTTGTTTTTATTTTTTGTCGTATCTCAAAACTTTATTAGCAACCCTCGTATACACGGTATATTCTTACTTTTATACCAGATACAATTTCTGATATGGCCAATGTAGCGTTCATAATCCACAAGACGAAACCTCGTGAGGCTAAACACATAACGGTACCGATTACAGTATGGCAAATCAATTCTTCATACTCCGATTCATTATTATTTTGACAATTTAAATAGTCCCTCAACAGCAATGCAGTTAATACCAAATCGATAACTGATATTGCAATCGTAAGTATTCCCCACGTTATTTTCAAAAACGTGTATCTTGTTTTATTATATTGAATAGCTGTAATAGAAATCAATGAATCACCTTAAATTTTCGTTAAATCAACTACAATTACCTAAAAATAAATCTATAGATATAGTGGACCAAGCGACGCTCATAAAAAAGTATATCCACATGAGAATAATAAAATCGCTCGATCTAATTGTTCTCCAAGGTTCGTTTGAAGCTTTATCTAAAACATATAGACGATAAATAAAAAATTATCGCTCACAAGTGAAATAATCACAATTTTAAAGTAGATTTTCACGAAAATTTTGTACGTATACGTAAAATATTTGTTTTATCTATGCGAGACGTATAACGGGTTGCGGACGTGACAGGCGCGTCGATAAAACATTCCGTGAAACCATAGAATAAGTAATAAGTAGGTATGACGGGTTTCGGACGTGACAGGCGCGTCGATAAAACCTTCCGTGAAACCTTAGTATAAGTAAATAGTAAAAAATTTAACACATATATACAAGAAAAATTATGGCTAAAGATGTATTTTCCGTTTAGATTCTTACCTAAATAATATTCGTATAAACCGTTATTTAAAGAATATGTAGTATTTGTACCGTCGTTATCATTTTCGTAGTACATAATGATTGATGTTAACGACAAACTGGCCCATGTTAATCCTTGCAACTGAAAATGTTCATTATTATATTAAAAATAAAAGATTTATTACAATTTTTTAAATTTTCGTATAGGGTTTCCTAAATAGTTTCGAAGCGCCGCACATAGGGAAAAATGGGAATCATTTGTGCCAAAATCGTAAATCTCAGGACCGGCTCGACTTGGGAATTTGAAATTTTTACATGTACTTTTTTACATTTAGCGCTTTTTAGGTACGTTCTATGGCAAAACTGATAGCGCCATCATGTTCCGCGGCAAAAAATACATCGAAATCATGTTTCACATGATATTTATAAACAAAATTTTGCCTCATAATATCAAGAAATATAACAACTTTGCAAAGCCGAGTTTGGACAATTATTCCGCAGGATATAAAAATTAAAAAAAATTTTGAATTATGGATTTAGAACCGTTATTCCGTCAGCTTTCCAAATATGTAAATAACTTTTGGGTTTAGCAACATAATAATCAAAATTCAGGGCAAAAACCAAAAATTTCCAAAAAATGTTGAACTTTGTCAATTTTTTTCAAAGTGAAAACATGACCTCGAAGTAATCGGAGTATTTTTCTCGTATTCCTAATTACATAAGGTATCTGCTGTAAAAATTTCAAATTCCCAAGTCGAGCCGATCCTGAGATTTACGATTTTGTGTGCGCCGTTACTAGTTTCAAATATACCGATATACATTTGACCTTTCAAGAAATTTCTCATGCACCTTATTGCACCTTATTTTTGTACCTTATCAAATGATATTAAAGTTTGATATACGCGATAGTCGTGCTAATAAAATATCCAAGTCCGAGACTGTATTTCTGCTTTTATTACGTAACTTTTGCGAAACCCTATAGACAAAAACCAAAAACTGATAATTCTATAGTAAATTCGTTTACTTGAATAATATTTTTCTTATATGTATATATTATTTCTAAATTATTTAAATTTGAAAAATTTATATCGGGCGTGGTTATGACGAATCTATAATCAATTATTTTAATTTGACATACAAATAATTTATTATTGTACTTACGGTTCCTAGTATACCTGCTAATCTGGCGCATATTTTTTGTGTGGTAGATAGCGCCATTTTACACAAAATAACGAAAAAAAAAAACAATTTAAACTTTCGTCTATATAATTAATAACGAACTAAAAGTTTATTTTACTTTTATACTTAAATTCAATAAGAGAGATCGTAATTTTTTTATCGATGATTTATCTATTACTTGATTAACGATGACTAATACTACTTTGATTTCTTTATAAATATCATTTATAATCATATTTTAGATAAGATCTAGATTAAAACGAGTTTTTCAAAATTTTAGAAATCTTATATATTAAAAAAATTGATGATTTCCATTCCGAGTCCGTTCAGGCGTTCTACCCAACCGATTTGCTTATTTTTTTTTTCAATAAAAGGTATTGATGCACAGATCAACCACCAACCATCGGATTTCATCTAATTTTCACCATTCTCAAGTTATTTCCCCCTGCATATTACTTATGGGAGTTTTTCACATACACACGTTCTATCCTCAATATCTCAGGTTCTATTCGAGATAGAGACTTCGTTTTGATTTAAGAACACTCGCTGAAACATCCTCTTTCTTTTGAGTTTTTGAACACTTAAATCGGTTGAGTTGGAGAGGAGCTAGGCGCGGACATTCAATGTGGAGTTATGGATTTTTGTAGGTTTTTGGCATATACACGTTCTATCCTCAATATCTCAGGTTCTATTCAAGATACAGACTTCGTTTTGGTTTAAGAACACTCGCTGAAACATCCCCTTTCTTTTGAGTTTTTGAACACTTAAATCGGTTGAGTTGGAGAGGAGCTAGACGCGGACATTCAATGTGGAGTTATGGATTTTTGTAGGTTTTTGGCATATACACGTTCTATCCTCAATATCTCAGGTTCTATTCAAGATAGAGACTTCGTTTTGATTTAAGAACACTCGCTGAAACACCTTTTTTCTTTTGAGTTTTTGAACATTTAAATCGGTTGAGTTGGAGAGGAGCTAGGCGCGGACATTCAATGTGGAGTTATGGATTTTTCTAGGTTTTTGGCATACACACGTTCTATCCTCAATATCTCAGGTTCTATTCAAGATACAGACTTCGTTTTGGTTTAAGAACACTCGCTGAAACATCCTCTTTCTTTTGAGTTTTTGAACACTTAAATCGATTGAGTTGGAGAGGAGCTAGACGCGGACATTCAATGTGGAGTTATGGATTTTTGTAGGTTTTTGGCATACACACGTTCTATCCTCAATATCTCAGGTTCTATTCAAGATAGAGACTTCGTTTTAGTTTAAGAACACTCGCTGAAACATCCTCTTTCTTTTGAGTTTTTGAACACTTAAATCGATTGAGTTGGAGAGGAGCTAGGCGCGGACATTCAATGTGGAGTTATGGATTTTTCTAGGTTTTTGGCATACACACGTTCTATCCTCAATATCTCAGGTTCTATTCAAGATAGAGACTTCGTTTTAGTTTAAGAACACTCGCTGAAACATCCTCTTTCTTTTGAGTTTTTGAACACTTAAATCGATTGAGTTGGAGAGGAGCTAGACGCGGACATTCAATGTGGGGTTATGGATTTTTGTAGGTTTTTGGCATACACACGTTCTATCCTCAATATATCAGGTTCTATTCAAGATAGAGACTTCGTTTTGATTTAAGAACACTCGCTGAAACACCTTCTTTCTTTTGAGTTTCTGAACATTTAAATCGGTTGAGTTGGAGAGGAGCTAGGCGCGGACATTCAATGTGGAGTTATGGATTTTTGTAGGTTTTTGGCATACACACGTTCTATCCTCAATATCTCAGGTTCTATTCAAGATAGAGACTTCGTTTTAGTTTAAGAACACTTGCTGAAACATCCTCTTTCTTTTGAGTTTTTGAACACTTAAATCGGTTGAGTTGGAGGAGCTAGGCGCGGACATAAAATGTGGAGTTATGGATTTTTGTAGGTTTTTGGCATACACACGTTCTATCCTCAATATCTCAGGTTTTATTCAAGATAGAGACTTCGTTTTAGTTTAAGAACACTCGCTGAAACATCCTCTTTCTTTTGAGTTTTTGAACACTTAAATCGGTTGAGTTGGAGAGGAGCTAGACGCGGACATTCAATGTGGAGTTATGGATTTTTGTAGGTTTTTCACATACACACATTCTATCCTCAATATCTCAGGTTCTATTCAAGATAGAGACTTCGTTTTGGTTTAAGAACACATGCTGAAACACCTTCTTTCTTTTGAGTTTCTGAACATTTAAATCGGTTGAGTTGGAGAGGAGCTAGAAATTAATATTGATTGCAAATACAAAACAACGTACCTCGAAACCATTCCTGTTTGATTAGAACGAATTTTAGTAATACACGACAGATAAAAGTACATTTTTTTTAATAAAAAAAATATATATATAAAAACTACATCAAATAAATAAGTTTACGATTCATCTTTTGTTGAAACGTAGATATATCAAAAGAATTGACCTAAAAAAATGATTAATTACGATTCTGTAGGACAGAATACATCATGAAATATACTAACTTCCAGTTATTTCGTTGAAAATTCGTACTTCCTTTTCCTTTGAATCGGTCTTTGAAGATTCACCGTAAGTAGCAAATTTTTCGTTGTATCTCAAATAGGACCACGGAACTTCGCGTCTTATCGAATCACTACTGTATTTCCTCGATTTATTATCCATACTATCCACCACATCCGGAAATCTTATATAACTAGAAGTTACCTTGAAAAAATGAGAAAAAACCAAATTTTTGAAAACGAAAAATTCATTTAAACCCCCAATCAATTCAACTCACATTCGGGCTGCTATTAGTCCCCGATAAATATTCAATATTGGAATCGATGCTATACCGAGTGGTGCTATTTCCTGCCACAGGTCGTGGGCTATCATTATCTGAACGTTTCCTTCTAGTAGCAGACATCATTAACGAAATACCCCCTTTGGAAGAATCGTAATCTTTATCGGAACGTATAGAACTGCCCCTCGAACTCGTATCTACGGTACCGTAAAACATTTGCCAATTTCTAATTCTCAATTCCGATGAATTGATCGCGTTTTTCGTACGTCTACCTGAAATAATATCACGATTCGTATAAAACATCTTTTAATTTTCGTAAACTCACTCGACGATTGCTTAGAGCTGGAATCGGAATCGACGTACGCCATCACGAAATGACTATTGATCGAAAAGAAAGTGACGATATTCAACGCCCAAAACGCTAATAATCGGGAGAAAAATGCCACCATTATTACAGAACTGGCGAACGGTACGAAATTTGAACTGTAATAATTATCGAATTTCCTGAAATCCTTGTAGTTTTGTACGCCGATAAAATTCAACCAAGAAGTGTAATTCTGAAAATACAATCAACTAATTCTTGAACGTTTTTTGATTAGTGGGAAAAAACTTACGTGAATATAAAGCATGTCCAAACCGAAATGTACAGCAGCTACGACGTCTAATAATAAACCGATGCAGCAACTCAACAGCCACGGCCCGTAGAAAAGAACCGAAAGACATTTTTTCACTTGAAAACATATCCCGACTAAAAAAAAACGGTAATTATACACTTTTACGGTCACCTGGTTTTTTGGTTAGGTTAGGTTAGGTTAGGTTAGGTTAGGTTAGGTTAGGTTGGCTCTAGAAAATCGAAAAATGGATGGATTTTAACGATCTTCGTCTCAAAATGTTCCATTTTACGGCGGATTTATAGAAAAAAATTAGTAGAAATAGCTGGAATGAAAATTTCTCGTAGTTTTACTGTTTTAAATCCTAAAAAAAAAGGTTTTGCAAAATAATCTTTTACAAAAAATTATGGTAATTATACACTTTCGCCGTCACCTGGTTTTTTGGTTAGGTTAGGTTAGGTTAGGTTAGGTTAGGTTAGGTTAGGTTGGCTGTAGAAAATCGAAAAATGGATGGATTTTAACGATCTTCGTCTCAAAATGTTCCATTTTACGGCGGATTTATAGAAAAAAATTAGTAGAAATAGCTGGAATGAAAATTTCTCGTAGTTTTACTGTTTTAAATCGTAAAAAAAACGGTTTTGCAAAATAATCCTTTACAAAAAATTATGGTAATTATACACTTTCGCGGTCACCTGGTTTTTTGGTTAGGTTAGGTTAGGTTAGGTTAGGTTAGGTTAGGTTAGGTTAGGTTGGCTGTAGAAAATCGAAAAATGGATGGATTTTAACGATCTTCGTCTCAAAATGTTCCATTTTACGGCGGATTTATAAAAAAAATTAGTAGAAATAGCTGGAATGAAAATTTCTCGTAGTTTTACTGTTTTAAATCGTAAAAAAAACGGTTTTGCAAAATAATCCTTTACAAAAAATTATGGTAATTATACACTTTCGCGGTCACCTGGTTTTTTGGTTAGGTTAGGTTAGGTTAGGTTAGGTTAGGTTAGGTTAGGTTAGGTTGGCTGTAGAAAATCGAAAAATGGATGGATTTTAACGATCTTCGTCTCAAAATGTTCCATTTTACGGCGGATTTATAAAAAAACTTAGTAGAAATAACTGGAATGAAAATTTCTCGTAGTTTTACTGTTTTAAATCGTAAAAAAAACGGTTTTGCAAAATAATCCTTTACAAAAAATTATGGTAATTATACACTTTCGCGATCACCTGGTTTTTTGGCTCTAGAAAATCGAAAAATGGATGGATTTTAACGATCTTCGTCTCAAAATGTTCCATTTTACGGCGGATTTTTAAAAAAACTTAGTAGAAATAACTGGAATGAAAATTTCTCGTAGTTTTACTGTTTTAAATCGTAAAAAAAACGGTTTTGCAAAATAATCCTTTACAAAAAATTATGGTAATTATACACTTTCGCGGTCACCTGGTTTTTTGGTTAGGTTAGGTTAGGTTAGGTTAGGTTAGGTTAGGTTAGGTTAGGTTAGGTTAGGTTGGCTGTAGAAAATCGAAAAATGGATGGATTTTAACGATCTTCGTCTCAAAATGTTCCATTTTACGGCGGATTTATAAAAAAACTTAGTAGAAATAACTGGAATGAAAATTTCTCGTAGTTTTACTGTTTTAAATCGTAAAAAAAACGGTTTTGCAAAATAATCCTTTACAAAAAATTATGGTAATTATACACTTTCGCGGTCACCTGGTTTTTTGGTTAGGTTAGGTTAGGTTAGGTTAGGTTAGGTTAGGTTAGGTTAGGTTAGGTTAGGTTGGCTGTAGAAAATCGAAAAATGGATGGATTTTAACGATCTTCGTCTCAAAATGTTCCATTTTACGGCGGATTTATAAAAAAACTTAGTAGAAATAACTGGAATGAAAATTTCTCGTAGTTTTACTGTTTTAAATCGTAAAAATAACGGTTTTGCAAAATAATCCTTTACAAAAAATTATGGTAATTATACACTTTCGCGGTCACCTGGTTTTTTGGTTAGGTTAGGTTAGGTTAGGTTAGGTTAGGTTAGGTTAGGTTGGCTGTAGAAAATCGAAAAATGGATGGATTTTAACGATCTTCGTCTCAAAATGTTCCATTTTACGGCGGATTTATAAAAAAACTTAGTAGAAATAACTGGAATGAAAATTTCTCGTAGTTTTACTGTTTTAAATCGTAAAAAAAACGGTTTTGCAAAATAATCCTTTACAAAAAATTATGGTAATTATACACTTTCGCGGTCACCTGGTTTTTTGGTTAGGTTAGGTTAGGTTAGGTTAGGTTGGCTGTAGAAAATCGAAAAATGGATGGATTTTAACGATCTTCGTCTCAAAATGTTCCATTTTACGGCGGATTTATAAAAAAACTTAGTAGAAATAACTGGAATGAAAATTTCTCGTAGTTTTACTGTTTTAAATCGTAAAAAAAACGGTTTTGCAAAATAATCCTTTACAAAAAATTATGGTAATTATACACTTTCGCGATCACCTGGTTTTTTGGCTCTAGAAAATCGAAAAATGGATGGATTTTAATGATCTTGGTCTGAAAATGTTCCATTTTACGGCGGATTTTTAAAAAAACTTAGTAGAAATAACTGGAATGAAAATTTCTCGTAGTTTTACTGTTTTAAATCGTAAAAAAAACGGTTTTGCAAAATAATCCTTTACAAAAAATTATGGTAATTATACACTTTCGCGGTCACCTGGTTTTTTGGTTAGGTTAGGTTAGGTTAGGTTAGGTTAGGTTAGGTTAGGTTAGGTTGGCTGTAGAAAATCGAAAAATGGATGGATTTTAACGATCTTCGTCTCAAAATGTTCCATTTTACGGCGGATTTTTAAAAAAACTTAGTAGAAATAACTGGAATGAAAATTTCTCGTAGTTTTACTGTTTTAAATCGTAAAAAAAAACGGTTTTGCAAAATAATCCTTTACAAAAAATTATGGTAATTATACACTTTCGCGATCACCTGGTTTTTTGGTTAGGTTAGGTTAGGTTAGGTTAGGTTAGGTTAGGTTAGGTTGGCTGTAGAAAATCGAAAAATGGATGGATTTTAACGATCTTCGTCTCAAAATGTTCCATTTTACGGCGGATTTATAAAAAAACTTAGTAGAAATAACTGGAATGAAAATTTCTCGTAGTTTTACTGTTTTAAATCGTAAAAAAAAACGGTTTTGCAAAATAATCCTTTACAAAAAATTATGGTAATTATACACTTTCGCGATCACCTGGTTTTTTGGCTCTAGAAAATCGAAAAATGGATGGATTTTAACGATCTTCGTCTCAAAATGTTCCATTTTACGGCGGATTTATAAAAAAACTTAGTAGAAATAACTGGAATGAAAATTTCTCGTAGTTTTACTGTTTTAAATCGTAAAAAAAACGGTTTTGCAAAATAATCCTTTACAAAAAATTATGGTAATTATACACTTTCGCGATCACCTGGTTTTTTGGCTCTAGAAAATCGAAAAATGGATGGATTTTAACGATCTTCGTCTCAAAATGTTCCATTTTACGGCGGATTTATAAAAAAACTTAGTAGAAATAACTGGAATGAAAATTTCTCGTAGTTTTACTGTTTTAAATCGTAAAAAAAACGGTTTTGCAAAATAATCCTTTACAAAAAATTATGGTAATTATACACTTTCGCGATCACCTGGTTTTTTGGCTCTAGAAAATCGAAAAATGGATGGATTTTAACGATCTTCGTCTCAAAATGTTCCATTTTACGGCGGATTTTTAAAAAAACTTAGTAGAAATAACTGGAATGAAAATTTCTCGTAGTTTTACTGTTTTAAATCGTAAAAAAAAACGGTTTTGCAAAATAATCCTTTACAAAAAATTATGGTAATTATACACTTTCGCGATCACCTGGTTTTTTGGTTAGGTTAGGTTAGGTTAGGTTAGGTTAGGTTAGGTTAGGTTGGCTGTAGAAAATCGAAAAATGGATGGATTTTAACGATCTTCGTCTCAAAATGTTCCATTTTACGGCGGATTTATAAAAAAACTTAGTAGAAATAACTGGAATGAAAATTTCTCGTAGTTTTACTGTTTTAAATCGTAAAAAAAAACGGTTTTGCAAAATAATCCTTTACAAAAAATTATGGTAATTATACACTTTCGCGATCACCTGGTTTTTTGGCTCTAGAAAATCGAAAAATGGATGGATTTTAACGATCTTCGTCTCAAAATGTTCCATTTTACGGCGGATTTTTAAAAAAACTTAGTAGAAATAACTGGAATGAAAATTTCTCGTAGTTTTACTGTTTTAAATCGTAAAAAAAACGGTTTTGCAAAATAATCCTTTACAAAAAATTATGGTAATTATACACTTTCGCGATCACCTGGTTTTTTGGTTAGGTTAGGTTAGGTTAGGTTAGGTTAGGTTAGGTTAGGTTGGCTGTAGAAAATCGAAAAATGGATGGATTTTAACGATCTTCGTCTCAAAATGTTCCATTTTACGGCGGATTTATAAAAAAACTTAGTAGAAATAACTGGAATGAAAATTTCTCGTAGTTTTACTGTTTTAAATCGTAAAAAAAAACGGTTTTGCAAAATAATCCTTTACAAAAAATTATGGTAATTATACACTTTCGCGATCACCTGGTTTTTTGGCTCTAGAAAATCGAAAAATGGATGGATTTTAACGATCTTCGTCTCAAAATGTTCCATTTTACGGCGGATTTTTAAAAAAACTTAGTAGAAATAACTGGAATGAAAATTTCTCGTAGTTTTACTGTTTTAAATCGTAAAAAAAACGGTTTTGCAAAATAATCCTTTACAAAAAATTATGGTAATTATACACTTTCGCGATCACCTGGTTTTTTGGTTAGGTTAGGTTAGGTTAGGTTAGGTTAGGTTAGGTTAGGTTGGCTGTAGAAAATCGAAAAATGGATGGATTTTAACGATCTTCGTCTCAAAATGTTCCATTTTACGGCGGATTTATAAAAAAACTTAGTAGAAATAACTGGAATGAAAATTTCTCGTAGTTTTACTGTTTTAAATCGTAAAAAAAACGGTTTTGCAAAATAATCCTTTACAAAAAATTATGGTAATTATACACTTTCGCGATCACCTGGTTTTTTGGCTCTAGAAAATCGAAAAATGGATGGATTTTAACGATCTTCGTCTCAAAATGTTCCATTTTACGGCGGATTTTTAAAAAAACTTAGTAGAAATAACTGGAATGAAAATTTCTCGTAGTTTTACTGTTTTAAATCGTAAAAAAAACGGTTTTGCAAAATAATCCTTTACAAAAAATTATCTCATTATCAGATAAAGTTCTTATATTTTTTTTGCATTCTACATAAATTAATAAACAATTTAAAAGATGAAAAACAATCAATTTTCGTGAATAGTTTCGTACTATATTCTTCGATGTTAATAGTTTTTGGACCATTAAAAATCAAAAAATATATAAATTTTATAATTTTGGTTAGGTTAGGTTGTTTTGTATTACTGAAAATTGTAAGTGCTTCAAATGTATTCAATTCACAATTGTTGCAACTCATTGTCAATATATTTCAATTTATTATTAACAAAATCCCACAACTCACAATTATTCAAAAAAATTAACTTTTTTGAAATTTTTTTTTTCAAAATATTCATTTTTTTATGTAAATTGCGAAAACAAAATATACGAACATGATTCCACGACGTCAGAAACAGTTACAAAGGATTATATGTAGAAAGTCATTTTTTTAGCATTCAAAGTCATGAAACTGTAAAAAATAGTTATTTTTTTCAATTTTCGTATTTTTTTTTATAAATCCGCCGTAAAATGGAACATTTTGAGATTAAGATCATTAAAATCCATCCATTTTTCGATTTTCTAGAGCCAAAAAACCAGGTGACCGCGAAAATGTATAATTACCAAAAAAACTTTAACGGATACTAAAAAATTATACCAAATAATAATAAAATGAATACCGAAAAGTAAAAAAGAACTCATTATCCAGCAACAGTCGTGAACGGCATACAAGAAAATGTACGTTCGCGTCCTGAAATAAGGATAAGTTTGTCTCGGAAAATTCGCTTGTTCCATAATCGTATCTATTATCTTATACAAATCGTCTTCGTTTTCCGTTGAATTTCTTCGAAGATCTGTTAGTTTCGATTCACCTTTTAACGTTTTCGGAAACGAATAGTTTTCCGGTGATAACGACAGCGAACCGCATTTATCGTAATCTGAAAAACGATTTTGGAATCCCATCAATTTTGAAGCGTTTTTGTTTATAAACACTCACCGTAAAAATACGTGATGTACAAGACGAATACCAAATAATGAGCGGGCTTAAATTGGCAGATGTAATATCCTCCCAAGACGAATACGATGTGAAAACTTGTTTGTATCTAAAATTAACGCACATTGTTCGAAAAAATAATATTTTTTTCACGGATATTTATTAAAACAATTAGTACATAACTACGAATATGATTATTTACATTCATAATGTGAATAATCAAAAAAATATTCAATTCCAAGTAGATTATTTAAATTTATTATATACGTGAATTTCGGAAACTTATATTAATTGATTCCGAGTACGGCCCTGTATGAATTAAATTTAAAATCGTCAGTTTTTAATTAACAAATAACTTACGATTGTCCATATCGCTATAAAAATTCCTTTGGCGTTAGATTGACAACACATAACAAACAAAATCACTCAAAAAAGCACTTCATTAGAAGAAAACAACACCTGCGTACGTGTAGGTGTATGTATATGTATGTAATAACAATTTGGCTTCGATTCATACACTAACAAATAAACTAGTCGACGACATTTTCGCATTTTTTGTTGCCAACACCATACAAATCGCAAAAGAAATAATGACGATAAGATAACAACGAATTTTTTTATTTTTTTTTTTAATAGAGAGAGAGAAAACTAAATTCGATCGATTTATATCTATACACACATTTATATGGAAGGTTAGATCTGAAGTAGTACTTGTATTTTATCATTTTTATCAAAATAGTAAAATTAAATGCATCCCACGTATAACAAAATACATTATAATTCCAATTACTCAATATATTTCAAACGCCCTGTATGTATGTACGAAAATATCTATAATTTCAACAACATTCTGTACGTTATCAACATTCCCACGTTTCGAATCACCCTGTACTTCGCCTATATAATTAATAATATTCATATATCGGCGTACTGATATTTATAATTACAAAAATCAATAACTAATATAAAAAAAACAAATAAAAGTGTAAATCAGCGCAAACAAATTCCAATTACTCAATATATTCCAAACTCCCTGTATGTTACGAAAATATCTATAATTTCCACGACATTCCGTACGTTATCAACATTCCTACGTTTCGAATCACCCTGTACTTCGCCTATATAATTAATAATATTCATATATCGGCGTACTGATATTTATAATTACAAAAATCAATAACTAATATAAAAAAAACAAATAAAAGTGTAAATCAACGCAAAAAAATTCCAATTACTCAATATATTTCAAACGCCCTGTATGTATGTACGAAAATATCTATAATTTCCACGACATTCCGTACGTTATCAACATTCCTACGTTTCGAATCACCCTGTACTTCGCCTATATAATTAATAATATTCATATATCGGCGTACTGATATTTATAATTACAAAAATCAATAACTAATATAAAAAAAACAAATAAAAGTGTAAATCAGCGCAAACAAATTCCAATTACTCAATATATTCCAAACTCCCTGTATGTTACGAAAATATCTATAATTTCCACGACATTCCGTACGTTATCAACATTCCTACGTTTCGAATCACCCTGTACTTCGCCTATATAATTAATAATATTCATATATCGGCGTACTGATATTTATAATTACAAAAATCAATAACTAATATAGAAAAAAACAAATAAAAGTGTAAATCAGCGCAAACAAATTCCAATTACTCAATATATTTCAAACGCCCTGTATGTATGTACGAAAATATCTATAATTTCAACAACATTCTGTACGTTATCAACATTCCCACGTTTCGAATCACCCTGTACTTCGCCTATATAATTAATAATATTCATATATCGGCGTACTGATATTTATAATTACAAAAATCAATAACTAATATAAAAAAAACAAATAAAAGTGTAAATCAACGCAAAAAAATTCCAATTACTCAATATATTTCAAACGCCCTGTATGTATGTACGAAAATATCTATAATTTCAACAACATTCTGTACGTTATCAACATTCCCACGTTTCGAATCACCCTGTACTTCGCCTATATAATTAATAATATTCATATATCGGCGTACTGATATTTATAATTACAAAAATCAATAACTAATATAGAAAAAAACAAATAAAAATGTATATCAACGCAAAAAAATTCCAATTACTCAATATATTTCAAACGCCCTGTATGTATGTACGAAAATATCTATAATTTCAACAACATTCTGTACGTTATCAACATTCCCACGTTTCGAATCACCCTGTACTTCGCCTATATAATTAATAATATTCATATATCGGCGTACTGATATTTATAATTACAAAAATCAATAACTAATATAAAAAAAACAAATAAAAGTGTAAATCAACGCAAAAAAATTCCAATTACTCAATATATTTCAAACGCCCTGTATGTATGTACGAAAATATCTATAATTTCCACGACATTCCGTACGTTATCAACATTCCCACGTTTTGAATCACCCTGTACTTCGCCTATATAATTAATAATATTCATATATCGCCGTACTGATATTTATAATTACAAAAATCAATAACTAATATAGAAAAAAACAAATAAAAGTGTAAATCAGCGCAAACAAATTCCAATTACTCAATATATTCCAAACTCCCTGTATGTTACGAAAATATCTATAATTTCCACGACATTCCGTACGTTATCAACATTCCTACGTTTCGAATCACCCTGTACTTCGCCTATATAATTAATAATATTCATATATCGGCGTACTGATATTTATAATTACAAAAATCAATAACTAATATAAAAAAAACAAATAAAAGTGTAAATCAACGCAAAAAAATTCCAATTACTCAATATATTTCAAACGCCCTGTATGTATGTACGAAAATATCTATAATTTCCACGACATTCCGTACGTTATCAACATTCCCACGTTTTGAATCACCCTGTACTTCGCCTATATAATTAATAATATTCATATATCGCCGTACTGATATTTATAATTACAAAAATCAATAACTAATATAGAAAAAAACAAATAAAAATGTAAATCAACGCAAACAAATTCCAATTACTCAATATATTCCAAACTCCCTGTATGTTACGAAAATATCTATAATTTCCACGACATTCTGTACGTTATCAACATTCCCACGTTTCGAATCACCCTGTACTTCGCCTATATAATTAATAATATTCATATATCGGCGTACTGATATTTATAATTACAAAAATCAATAACTAATATAGAAAAAAACAAATAAAATTGTAAATCAACGCAAACAAATATATATTATTAAGTAAACCCCGAGTAAATTTATGTTACCTCATGATAAATAACGTTAGCTTTTATTAAATTTTTTCTTGGATAATGACACAATGGCGCTTACAAATAAATAATTGTTTACACGTTGAAGAAACGAAAAAAAAAATTTGACACGTACCTACGTATTCGGTGTGAATTAAATCAAACCATAGTCGCTAATCAAAACGTAATATAAAAGATTAATAGTGAAATTTAAACGCGCAGTTTGTTCAAAATGTTGAAAATAACATTAACGATAATTTATTTGATCGGTTTTATAGTCGCAGTGCCCTTACAACCTAAAGAAGACGATTTTACGTTTCTACCTAAAACTGATAAACCTGACTCTGTTGAAGCGTTAGAAAATTCTCGAGAAACCGATAATTTAACTGGTAGCAACAACTCCTCAGATCTGTAAGATTATGTTTCTTTTCAAATAAAAAAATAATAATAAATTTATTCTTATTATTTACAGATTCGTTGTAAAAACCATCGTTTACGAAATAGGAATTTTAACGGACGCCGAAAACGATACAAATTTCGATAATAAAACGTAAGTCAAATAATAAATATACGTATACAGTGTGCTCCGAAACTGTTTTGATAAAATTTTTTTTGTAGTCACGAACAAATAGACGTGTCATTTTTCGATCCGAAATTCAACGATACTTTCATCGATTTATCCAATATTCCGGTACCGTATCAAACGAACGTGAACGGAGTATCTGTTACTGGATTTATTCCTGCTAATTTCGGTAATTTGGCCAAAAACAAAAACGGTACAGTCACAGTAGAAGGTTCAAACTTTCCTTTACTTCCCGATAAACAAGTGAAAGTAATACACAATGTGAGTACTTCTAATAAAAACGACAGCGAATACGTTTTATCCGGATTATCGGATATATTAGGATTACCGGATTGGTTAGGTAAATCTAAGGAAAAAAATGAAGATGCTAGTCTAGAAAATAAAAGTGATACTAGTGAAAGTTGATAATATGTAAATATTTTCAAAATATATATATAAAAACTTATTTAATGTATTTTATTATTAAATAAAATAACCTGAATTGTACTGAATTTCAACAAACCCTGTGAGAAAACTAAAAAAATTTTCCCTTAGAAAATATATTTAATCAAACTAAATTCTGACGTACCCTACACAATAGACAACCAATTATACTAATGAAGTAAAATTGGTTGCCGAATTACTTGAACATCTAAATAATTATTACGTACTACTGTTAATCCATTGAAAGGGAATAAAACATCTTCAAATAATGATTAAAGCAAATTATTATTCTATAAACAACACTGATCTAATAAGGAGCTCCAAAAATTGTACACAAAAGTACGCAACTAATTATACACAGTAATGTGAAGCTGGTTGCCGATCTTCGTGAACGTCTAAATAATTATTGTTTTTTAATGGATTTGAATGTATTATTCTATATAGTTATTGTTATTACAAATGAATAGAGTATATTGAAATATTGTTTGAAGCAGATTATTACCATATAACTGATACTGATCTAATAAGTAGTTTCGAAGATAATAGTTTGAATAAGACTTATAAAACATTCCAGACCCTTAACAGTTGAGATTTGTTGAAATGACCTGAATTTAAACGTATTATGAAAAACCCTTTAAAGAAAACTATTGCTAATTTCTCCTTAAAAGGTATATTCAATAAAAACAATTCAGGCGTACCCTCAAGGATACGCATTCAATTATACACCTTAGTATAAAACTAGTTGCCGAAACTATGAACATCTATAGAATTATAATTGATTAAGATAGAATTAAATGCTTTATACTAGTTATTACTCGATTAAAAATATTTATCCGATAAGTAGTTTCGAGAATCGTGATTAAAAATTTAGACGTACCCTCAAGAGTTAGGCAACCAATAATATACCGTAAAGTAAAAATGGTTGCCGAAGTACATGAATATATATTTATACTAATATTTGAATGGAATTTTAATGATTTTTTACTAATTATTACTCTATTAAGAATGAATAAAATATACTGGAATAATGATTAAAGCAAATTATTACTATAGAAACAATACGAGTATTTTATAATTAAATTAACCTGAATTGAACAAAGTTTTAACAAACTCGTAAGAAAACAAATTTTTCCCCGGAAAAGTATATTTAATAAAAAAAAATGTATAAATACAAAATGAAAATCATTTAAATGTGATCAAAAAAATAATCGTTTCGATAAGCTTCCGCCTTCCGCGGAATCCATTAACTTCCTTTTTAAAGACGGTTTATCAGGATCTCTGGTTTTCCTCAAGCTCTGAGGTAGAGGTAACTTAGAACCGACCGTAGGAGCTGGTTTATTACTAAAAAACGGCATCTGTAAACATTCGGTACAACTTTTTCTCTTAATCGGATTCAAAACCAACAACCCCTGAATTAAATCCAACAAATCATCACCGGCAGCTGTAAATATCATCTTCAAAGGTATCTGATTGAACGGTTTAAATTCTATATAATCTGATAACGTTTTCATACCCGGCCAATTTTCCTCGGTCGGATTACCAAATACTGAAAAATAACAATCTCAATCATACTGGAAATTAATTAAAATTAACTTACCGTCGAAAATTTTCGTTAGCTGATCGATATCTGATTCACCAGGAAATATCGGTACTCGAAGTAACAATTCCGCTAAGATACACCCCACGGCCCACATATCGACACAAGTACTGTATTGTTTAGCACCAAAAAGAAGTTCTGGTGCTCGATACCACCTAGTGACTACTTGATGAGTATTTATCCTATTAGGAGACCCGTACAATTTCGCTAAACCGAAATCTCCTATTTTTAAAACTCCGCTAGAATTAACTAATAAATTATTCGGTTTTAAATCTCTATGAAGAACCTAGAAAGATTAATTTATTAATTATATATGACGCATAAGCAAAATTTCTTTAATATCTACCCAATTTAAATGAAGATATTCTAAGCCGTGAAGAGTTTGTAATATATACGACTTAATATTAGCTGTAGTTAATATGATTGTATTGTCTTTAATAACTACTTCTAGATCCGTATCCATAAAATCGAATACCAGCGATACGTTAGACATGTGACCGAATACATCTAGAAGCCCTATTATGTTTATATGGTGTAATTCTTGTAATAATTTGATTTCTCTAAGAGCGGTTCGATTTATACCGTCTTGAGCCTCCTGTCGGCTTCCTATTTTAATCTTTTTTACCGCCACTATATTATCGGTGTCTACATCTCTGGCTTTATAAACTGTTGCGAACTGACCTTCACCCAGAAATTCGATTTTCTCGTATTTTTTCAACTTATTTTCCATAGTTACCATTATTTTTTATTTACGGAATTAGATTTTCAAAATTTTGACAAGTGACAGGGACATTTGAACTATCAAAAGCTATTGATTTGTTCCAGTGTTAGGTCCGGAACCGATCCGAAACTATTATAACAATTTATAAAGTACATGTATTACAGATGCAGTAACCGTTCAGGTTTACAGTTTAGATAATTTCCTGATAGATTTTGTTTATTCCACAACGGTAAAATCTCTAAAATAAAACTAAAATAACATTATTTCTTCAGAATTGATCCGAGCTATTCTAAATTAATGTAAAAACGATCCTCACGTTATGACAGTAATGACTTTGACATATGTGGACAAAGTAGAAATCTTTTAATTCTTTTATGTGAAAAATAAATGAGGCGAATAACATCGAAATTAAAAATTAATATAAATAAGTAGTTAATAATCAAAATATAGATCATAGTATCTAAAATCTTGTATAAGAATGGTACGTTCCAAGTTTAATATAAAATTTGCTAGTATAAATGATATTTTTGGGATAGCATATTGCGTATAACCTCAAAATCACAATGCAAGTATTTATTTGTTTCAGAAACCTATTATATTGCAAGGGCACGAACGTGCCATCACCCAAATCAAATACAACAGAGAAGGAGATCTTCTATTTTCGGCATCTAAAGGTAATAAACCCGACGTATGGTATTCATTAAACGGTGAACGATTAGGTACATTCAACGGTCATCAAGGAGCTGTTTGGTGTATAGACGTCGATTGGACGTCCACTAGATTTATGTCCGGTGCTGGTGACAATACTTGCAAAATATGGGATTGCGAAACCGGTAAAGAAATTGGCAATATACCGTCGGCTTCTTCAGTTCGAACATGTATGTTCAGTTATTCGGCTAATATGGCCGTATATACCACCGATAAAGCTATGAGACAACCGTGCGAGATATTTATTATTGATACCAGAATCGTAGATGAAAGTACCGGTAGTCAACAACCAATTTTGAGAATACCCATATCAGGACATAGAGTATCATCGATTTTATGGGATAATTTGGATGAAAGTATTATAACCGGTCACGAAAACGGAGAACTCATACAATGGGACTTGAAAGTAAGTTATCTTCATATTTAAATTGAATTTATAATGTTATATTACTATTTTTTAAGACTGGTAAACAAATAAATAAAGTTAAAGAACACGATCTTCTAATTAACGATATGCAATGGAATAAAGATCAAACAATGTTTATAACCGCATCTAAAGATCACACTGCTAAACTTTTTGATGCCAAAGATTTACTACTACTGAAAACTTATAAAACTGAAAGACCCGTTAATTCCGCATCTATAAGTCCGATATTGGATCACGTAGTACTAGGGGGAGGACAAGATGCTATGGATGTAACTACTACGTCTACAAGGGTGGGAAAGTTTGATTCCAGGTCAGTTTTTTTACTTAAAGTTCTTATAGTAACTGTGGTTTATCTTTTCCTTCTTTTATTAGGTTTTTCCATTTGGTTTTCGAGGAAGAATTCGGAAGGGTGAAAGGTCACTTCGGTCCCATTAATAGTGTCGCTTTCCATCCGGACGGTAAAAGTTATAGTTCAGGGGGAGAGGATGGTTTCGTTAGAGTACATACTTTTGATTCTTCTTACTTTGAATACAATTTTGATTATTAAATAAAATTGAATAAATAAAACCGTTTATATATAATGTTTTTCCATTTTCCCGAACTATTAATTCATCTATAAAAACATCATTTTATACAGGAAGTCTCAATTGTTACTGGTACGTTTGAACTACTTCATTCAAACTCTTTAAAAATGGTATTGAAAGTTTAAGCATTTTCCAATTATGTTTTCTATTAAATATTTTTATTTAAATCGAAACATATTAGTCTTGGTGCGCCCTCTATTAGCTAGTATCGTGAATCTTCGGGTGACCTAATTTAAAAATGGCTTCCATCGGTTACCATGGTAATATCTCCATGAAAACAAAAAATTATAATGAATGTCATTGTTATGGTTTAATTTTAATGATGCAGTTAAAGTTTTTGCAAAATATTTTAGAAGCACAAGTAAGTAAATTCATTTTATAAACGTATAATCTATTTTGGTACCTTTATTAATTGTAATTTCAATGTGACGTATTTAATTGTCATCATTCATGATTGAATCAAATTTTTAAATGATTTATATAGTATATGTTTATTTTTTTAGGACAGCGATTTCAAAATCGCTGGTTTGTGTTGGTCGCCGAATAATCAAAAACTAGCCGTAGCCACTTGCGATCGTCAGATATTACTTTTCGACGAAAAAGGTGACAAACGTGATAAATTCTCGACGAAACCTTACGATCCAGAAGCCGGCAAAAAATCTTACATCATAACGGGAATTGCTTTTAGTCCGGATTCGACAAAGATTGCCGTAGCCCAAAGTGATTGTATAGTATACGTTTATAAAATCGGCGATAAATGGGGCGAGAAAAAAGTTGGTAATTAAAATATTGAAAAAAAAAATTACATTTACTTGTATTTATTTCAGGCTATTTGTAATAAATTTCCGCAACCGTCACCGGTTACTTGTATCATTTGGTTATTAACCGGACCGATTATATGTGGTTTGGTGGACGGTAAAGTTCGAGCCCTACAAACTAAAACCAATAAATCTCAAAGTCTTTTTGCCTCGAATAGTCTCGTAGTTTCCTTAGCACCGAATTCTAAAGGTACTGGTTTTTTATCGGGACACGTTGACGGTAACGTCATTAGGTAAATAAACGATTAATTTTATTAATATTATGTATGTATTTTTTTAAATTTATTTGGTAGGTTTTTTATAACCAGCGATCACGGGGAAGACGAAGCTCAAGGACGTGTAGCTTTGCATTCCGTTCCTCCTTACGGTTTAGCCTGGCCTCAAGGTCATATATTTATGGCCGGTTGTGATAAAAGAGTTTCTATAATAAATAATCATGGAAAATCGGTAAAAACTTTCGATTATACTAAAGATACCAGTGAGCACGATTTTAACGTAGCTTGTTGCAGTCCGAGCGGTCAAGTAAAAAATTTGAACCGAATTTTCCAATACAAATTTAATTTTTACATTATTTTCAGGCCGTTGTTATAGGAAGTTTCAGTCGTTTGAGATTATATATATGGAACACTAGAAAATTTATATGGGAAGAGAGCGTTTCTAAAGAACTGACGAATTTTTATACGATTACTGTTTTAGCTTGGAAAAGGGACGGTTCGAAAGTTAATTGCGGGGGCCTTTGCGGAGCAGTGTTCATGTTCGAATCAGGTAACTTTCACAATCAATCCATCGGTTATTAGTTACGAAAAGTATTCGTTTTCAAGTGCTAAAAAGAACCGTTTGGAAAGATAAATACGAAATAACATACGTGGGACCTAATCAGGTGTTGATAAAACCTTTGAACGCGGACGAAAGTAACGTTATATTAAAATCTCGATACGGCGGTGAAATTGGCGACGTTAAAATAATGGGTAAAGATTGTTATTTGGTAGCTAGGACCGAAGAAACGTTACTCGTAGCAGATTTGATCAGAAATCTCACGAGCGAGGTAAGTTACCGCGCTAATATAAATATTTACATTCAAAATTTTCACTTTTCAGGTACACTGGAATAATACGGGGCGCAACGAGAAATTTTATTTCGAAAATTCGAACGTTTGTTTGGTTTTCAATTCCGGCGAATTGACTTTAATCGAATACGGCGATAACGACGTTTTATGTTCTGTTAGAACGGAATTTGCGAATCCCCATTTAATAAGCGTTAGATTAAACGAACGTAATTCGACAACGGATAATAAAAAATTAGCTTATTTACTCGATTTAAAAACCGTATGCGTCGTCGATTTGGTTAACGGAGTTTTGTTGGGACAAATCGGCCACGATTCCAAAATCGATTGGTTGGAATTGAACGAAATCGGAAATAAATTGTTATTCCGAGATAAAAAACAGAGGTATTCAAATAATTATTTATCATTCGTATCAATTAATTTGATTATATTTTCAAGATTAATACTAGTAGACGTAATTTCCCAACAGAAGCAAACGATTTTTACCGGCGTTAATTTCGTTCAATGGGTTGAAAATAGTGACGTGGCCGTAGCTCAAGCTAATAATACTTTAGCGATATGGTACAACATCGATTTACCAGAAAATCCGACGGTATTGACGGTAAAAGGCGACGTAATCGATATAGTTAGAAATAACGGTAAAACCGAAGCGATTTGTCTAGACGGCAATAATACGTTCAATTTGGAATTAGACGAAGGACTCGTCGAATTCGGTACGTTCAAATTATCCCGATTTTGCGAATTTTTCCTTTAAATAAATCGTTTTAGGTACCGCGATGAACGATAACGATTATAACAGAGCCGTACTCTTTCTGGAAACTATGCGGAATTCCACCGAAGCGGAAGCGATGTGGCACACTTTATATTCCACAGCGATGAAACAACAAAATTTACCTCTAGCCGAACGATGTAGTACCGCTCTAAACGAAGTAGCTACCGCTCATTTTTTACGCGAAACCGCGAAGGAAGCGAAAAATAATTTGTTGGAAGAAAATCCGGAAATTTGGGCTCGACTATCGATTTTATACGGGGATTTAAATACGGCGGAAAATATTTATTTGGAACAAGGAGATATCGGAAAAGCTTTGGATATGTACAAGAAGTTACATAGATGGGACGAGGCGTTGAGGTGAAAAAACGAATATTTTCGAAATTTTTTGTGTTATGATAGTTGTTTTAGATTGGCCGAACGGAGGAATTACGGAAATTTGAAGGAATTAAAAGAAGAACACATGTCGTTGTTGACGCAAAGCGGACAATACGAAAAAGTCGGTTTAGTATTGGAAAACGAAGGGAAATACGAAGAATCTCTCAATATGTATTTGAAATCTAATAAATTAACTCGCGTCCCGAACCTTTTAAATAAATATCCTCAATTATTAAACGATCATAATGTCATAGGAATAGTTTTGAAAAATTTAATCAAACAAGAATTATACGAATACGCCGCCGAAATATACGAAAAATTAGATAAACCTGATCTGGCTATGGAATGTTACAGAAAAGGTAAATATACTTTAAATATTTTATCAATATATAAAGAAAAAACGACAACTTAGACAGCTGACATATGACGTACATGAAGTCGACCGCTAACATTGTTACCAACTAACATTACATTATATTCATTATTGATTTCAGATATATTTTCGATAATTTTTTAGGAAAAATATGGAACAAAGCGGTAGATTTAGCTCGAACGGTAAGTCCCGATAAAGTAGTACGATTAGAAGAAGAATGGGGCGATAGTTTAGTCGAAAGTAAACAAATGGACGCCGCCATTAGTCATTACATCGAAGCGGGATGCACCATTAAAGCTTTGAACGCCGCAGTAGCCGCTAGACAATGGAAAAAAGCCGTTCACATCATAAAAGTTATCGACGACGCCGATACCGTTAGAAAATATTACGAAATTATCGCTAATCATTTCTCTAGTATTAAAGTAAAGTATTCATAATTGAAATAATAATTAGCTTTATATATATATATATATATATATATATATATATATATATATATATATATATATATATATATATATATATATATTGTTTTGGTAGGATTATTCGACGGCGGAAAAATTATATTCGGCATGCGGTATGTACAAAGAAGCCGTCGAAATGTATAACGAAGCCGGTCAATGGGAAAAAGCGCACGTCATCGCTTCCAAATATTTAGATAACGAAGAAGTCTACGATATGTACGTTAAACACGCGGAAACTTTAGAAGAAATCGGAAAATATAGGGAAGCTGAAAAATTGTACGTTTCAGTTAAAGCGCCAGATTTAGCTATCGCCATGTACAAAAAGGTGGAGCAGTACGATAATATGGTGAGTTTAATGGTTTTTTTCTTTGTCGGGAAACTTTGTAATTGCTTTTTGAGTATTTCTAATCACTTTAGTTTATCGGTTATTTATCGATAATTTTAGATTAGACTTGTGGAAAAATATCACCCGAATCTATTACAAACCACTCATCTACATTTGGGGCAACAATTGGAAAACCAAGGAAAATACAGAGCGGCGGAAATACATTTTTTGGCCATCGACGAATGGAAAGCCGCTATGAATATGTACAGGTTTGTAATAGAAAAATATATCGTGACGAAACGTCGATTTATTTTTAAATTTCAGAAATTTGGGGATGTGGGAAGAAGCTTATAGAGTAGCTAAACAAAACGGCGGTCCTCACGCCGCTAACCAAGTGGCTTTTCTGTGGGCCAGATCTCTCCATATCGATTCGGCAATAAAATTATTAAACAAATACGGTATATTGGAGCAATGTATTAACTACGCTTGCGAAACTTATCAATTCGATTTCGCTTTCCAATTATGCAAAAATCTACCCGACAAGGTAAACAATTTGATCCGTATAAAAAAATATATAAATAGTATACGATGTTATTTCAGGTAAAAGAAGTCCATTTGAAACACGCCATGGCTTTGGAAGACGACGGTAAATATAACGAAGCCGAATCCGAATTTATTTCAGCCGGTAAACCGAAAGAGGCTATCCTGATGTACGTTCACGCTCAAAATTGGATGAACGCTTTGAAAATAGCCGAGAAATACGAACCGGACGCGGTACCTGAAGTACTTAGGGCACAAGCCGAACAATGTTTCAAAGATAAACGCTATTCCGAATTCGAGGTGTTGTTATTGAGGGCGCAACTACCGGAAATGATCGTCCACAAATATAAAAACGAAGGTAATATGAAGAGAAAATGGATAATTGAGTCACTGGGTGAATTGATAAAAAAATAAATGAGCGAATAACGAAGTTGTTTGAGTGACCAATTAGGTGAATAATTCATTTTTCAAGTTAATAACTGAATGACTCGATCAATATTTGATTAATCAAGTGATTAAGTGATTATTTATTATTAAATAATAACTTAAATAAGTAAAACGATTCACAAATAGGAAAAAAAATAACAAAATAATATTACAATAGTACAATCTACGCCATCTATTTAATAATATCCAAACTACGTTAAATAATGTACAGAAAAGTAGGAATTTACAAATTTCAGATACTCAGTTTGGCGTCCTGCTTATAGATGGCGAAATTAGTTTGTAAATAGTCTGCCATTTTTATCATTAATTTTAAAAAACAGTCGACGCCATCTATTTAATAATATCCAAACTACGTTAAATATTTTACAGAGAAGTAGAAATTAATAAATTTTAGATACTTAGTTTGACATCTTACAGATGGTAAAATTAGTTTTATTTGAACAAACATTCCCTATTTTTATAATTAACCTAAAAGGAAGAATAAACATCAACTGAATGATTAATTAACTCAATGACTGATCAAATAAGCAATTAATTGAATAAGAGTACCGACTAAAGGAATAACTGACTATTCAAGAGTAATGATTGATTGAATGTTTGAATAATTGATATACCGATTGTCCTATTACGTCCGGGTACGATTTAATCCAATATTTTATTTCAAGATATGTGGATAGACGCTTTGCGAGTCTGTAAAGATTATTTACCGCATCTTTATCCGGATCTTCAATCGGAATATAGTAGTTCGCATCACAATCAAATGACGGACGTCAGTATAGAGACATTATTATCGAGAGCTAACGAATGGGCGTTGGCAGGTCAACATAAACAAGCCGTCGATTGTTTATTACAGGTTCACATATTTGAATGTTATTGAAAGGGATTTTAATAATTTTTTTACATTTTTCAGGTTAATACGAACATAACGGAACCGTCTATAGTTAAAAGAGCGCTGTTACGAGCAGCCGATATGGTAAATAAATTTCTATTCGGAGACGAAGCTTTGGAAATTATCAAAATATTATGTCCGAGGTTAGTATTTATCTCGTGTTTTTTTTTTTTTGGTGTTATGTCTATTTGTTTTTAATTAGATTGATAGAAATCGGCGAAAATAACGTTGCGGCGCAATTGTACATCAGCGTGGAAATGATGAAAGAAGCCATCGATTCTTTTATAATAGCCGAAGAATGGAATAAAGCTAGAAAAATAGCCAAAGAACTCGATCCGTTTTTGGAAAATTACGTCGAAACCAAATACAAGGATAGATTATTAAAAAAAGGGGACGTCGAACAATTGGCGGATATCGGTAAGGTTTTATTTTATTTACTATAATCTCAATTATCTTAATATAACTTATTTTAGATATAATCGGAGCGTTGGATTTATTAGCCGAACAAGGACAGTGGACGAGATGTATAGAAAAAGCCAAATCACACAGTAATCCGATTTTACACAAATACGTCGCCCTTTACGCCGCCAAATTATTAAAAGATCGTCTAATTATCGAAGCCCTTCAATTATATTACACGCACGGAGCTCCGGCAATACCGCAAAATTTCAATATTTACAATCACATCGCTACCGAAATGTTCGGAGCTAATTTTATGTCGGATCCAGATAGTTACGCTACTTGGGAACAATTACGACAAATTTTATTCGAAATTGTAAGTTTTCTTTTTGTATCACGCTCACCGTTTATAAGTGAACATAATGATTTTTTTAGAACGAACATTTGGAAAATGCCGTTAACGTAAACGCCGAAACGAAAGTACATTTCCGACATTTACTTTTGGTAGCTCATTATTACGCTCTAAGAACCGCTTGCAAACAAGTACCTTCGTTAAAATCGATCGCCGTTAAAATTAGTACGGCCCTATTGAGATATACCGATATCATTCCCGCAGATAAAGCCTATTATGAAGCAGGTACGCTTACAACGCCGTTTTTAATTATCCCTCGTATAAACACACACTTTCAAATAATCGACTCTATGAATTTTTCGTTTATACACTTATTGTTAACCAACCCTCGTATACATATAAATTGTTAACTAACCCTTGTACGAATCTTGATCTTCTTTTTTATGCAGCTCGAACCTATTACATAATAAAATATCGAGAATTAATTTTCTCTTCTTTTTTACGGTTCGTCCTACATATAGTCAATAAATTCGAATAAATCTATCCTAGATTTAAGTGAAATATTCCATTTCATATGACCTTATATGATCTATAATATTCGCTAACAACTTTCACGTCATGTTTATATCAAAGGAACGTACCCTTGATGTTACGAGGTTATGTTTTAATGTCATTTTGTATCGTTATTGTTTTTATTCAAATTTCTTTGAGGTTTTTCTCGTGATTTTTGTTTTATTTTTTCAATTTAGTGATTATTTTGAAAACTTTCTTGTTTATTTGAATAATTAAATCAAGTTTTCGTGTTCAAATCACTTTTAATCGCTGGTATTTCGATTTTCTTTGTGTTTAGTTAAATTTTTTTCGATAGGTAAAGATCTAAAAGAAGAAGGAAAACTTTCGGAAGCATTCGTATTCCTGAATCACTATTTAGACCTTTGCGAAGCCATAGAAGAAGATGAAGGACAATTAGTAGATCATTCCGATCTACTACAAACAGATTTTCCATCGAATATACCTTTACCCCATCATCCTTACCTAATGGAAGATCCAAAAGAACACGATAACGTTAAGGAATGGGTGCTGGCAGTTAGTATGGATCAAAAAATCGAACAGGTACTTATATACAATTTCAATTCAATTTATGACAGTTTTTTTTTGTTTAAAGGCTTTACCTATCGACGATAGACAACTTTACGAATCCTGCCTTCAACCTGGAGAAACTCCGTGTTTGATAACTGGTTATCCGGTGAGAAAACAAGCCGTTACTTTTTCCAAAACTAATCTTCAAGCTAATAAAGACGCTTGGAACAAATTGAATATGGGCGCTAAAATGGCCCCAGATTCCAACGTTGCCAGTGCTATATCTTTCTTGGTAAAATGGTGCGGTACACCTAATTAACTTTATATTATTAATTGATTTAATATAATTTAATTTCAAATATTAATTTCGTTTTTTTTTCCTTCATATCCTTGGAATTGGTGGTTATGATGAATTCTAGATAATTTCATTAATTTTTTTGTTCCTCTCTTCTCTATTATTCATTAAAGCGGCCATAACGAGTGAACAATTGAGAAATTGAATCTTATATTATAAAGTGTGTACAAAAATTGTTGATAAATAGTAGTAGTTCATTTGTACCCCCGTGTATAATGGATCATAACTAAGTAAAAAAATGATTTATCATATTTTTAATTTCATTAATTGTTCAATATTCAAGATTACATTGTATTTCGACTCATACAGTGCATATTATATTATACTGTGTGTACAAAAAAAATTGGTAAACAGTGGTAGGCTGAAAAGTGAAGTGAATTTGATGGAAATCTAAATAAAAAGCAAAATAAACTTATTAATTTCTATATTACATCAAAATCTAACCATTAAATCAAATGATAAAATAGTACACGCTAGATAATCGAGTATAAATTGTACATAACTAAAATCCTCAATGAAAAAAAAATAAATAAACTTGAGACACTGAAATAAAAACCAAAATTCATGCTTAACTCGACACCCCGCGTACATAAACATCTCTTAAACGTGACCAACAATATTTACTGCATAAATAAATGTTCAGCAGAAGGTAGAGGTGCTAAACCATCCGTAACGTTAGGTAATTGAGTCAAATCTGGTAGATTCCTGATGTGATTATGCAATTCTGTTCTCACATTAAACACCTTCAATAATTTCTCCTGATATTCCTATAAAAATTAACAAATAAAATCGCTTTAAATTAAATTAGTAAGCAAACTCACTTCCAAGTTTCTTTCAGCTTGAGCCAACAACTCCTCTTGCAAATGCAAATAATCTCTCATCATAACGGACACTTTCTTCCTGTGTTCCATTTCAGATGATAATCTATGATTATACTGGCTAAGTAAATGAACGGCTTCTCCGACTTGGGCGCTTAATTTTTCCGCAGCTTCTTTATCTGTAATAAACAAGGGTTATTTAAGAAATTTAACATTTTATTTTGTAAATAATTACCTTGTATTTTCGAAATTAGAGATACTTCAGATACTTCCCTGGGTAATTTTGCTATTCGTTCCCTAACGATTTCGTCAGACGAAGCTATATTAATTTCCAAATCTTGAATGGCTTTTATTAATTCTTCTGGTTCCGGTGGATCTCCCGCGGGTGTACGTGGACTCAATTGTATGTGAGTTTCAATCGAACCATCCGAATGCTGTAAAAAATTCCTATTAATTTGATGTAATCAAATTTATTATGTTAATTACCTCCACAATTTTCTCAGTCTCCGATTTCCTTCTCTCCCTAGTAGGACTCCTCTTCTTATCACTAATTTTAGGTTTTTTATTTGGCGGTTCGTATCCCAAAACTAAATAAAAATACTTCGATTTGAGTTGATTAAATTAAATTAAAAAACTTACCTAACGCTCTTTGAAATTCTGTTATCAATAAACTATCGTATATACCACGGTCGTTCCATATAGTTAATAATCTATCTAAACTGTTTTTAGTTTTTTCATCGCATTTAGACATATGTTCGAAAGCTTTTTTCAAATGTAAACTGAATTCTTGTCCGTATTCCGGCCCCTTTTTTTTACTGTTTTGTATTACATCGTTAGCGAGGTACATAAAGATCAATTTTTTCGAATCTTTGGCTATACAACAATAAACATAACAATACTAGATTTCTTTTAAATCTAAGAATATATTTACCTTTAATAAGTTCTCTAATCCATATTTTCGCTACAGTACTATAATGTTTCCTATGATGGATTAACCATAAACTTAAAGTCTGTATACTTTGCGAGGAATTATTTAATTCAGCTAATTTCTTAATGAATGCCGTTTCAGTAAATCCTCCTGCCATCACTAATATTATTTATAATTAATCGATATTTAAAAATTAAAATTCGTAAGGAAACTTTGTTGTAAATATAACCATTAAATAATATACGACAAACAAATTTCACTATTAGTAAATTTATCTTTTCAAATATATATTTTATCTTACTCGCACTGGTAATAACTACTATATCTTTATTTCTTTTTATTAGTTTTTTTACCCCGCCGTGTTGGTACCATAAATTTTGACATTGGCAGCTGACATTACGTCGCTTGTTTTGAGTTTCCTATGGAGTAGTTTGTTAAATATTCGCAGCGGGTAAAGTGTTGTTTTTATATTTATGTGTGTATAAATGAAAATAGAATATTTCAGGTAAATCTTATATACTATATTCCAATTTTGGAAATTTCACTAGCAAACAAAAATGTTAAACGAAGTAAAATTTTTCGGGGGCGTTTTGAAATTTTACCCGTGACAGGTGTCATCTGTATTTTACTTTTACCACATACTGTTAATTTAGTTAATAAATTTCTATTTATTTATAAATGATATTTATCGCTTAACGATCTTTTAGATTTGGTGAAAGTTCCAAATGTACACACACGTTAATAAATATTGGAATGTAGGTTTGTGTTGCGTGCTTAAGAGTTAGAAAATTTGTAAATGGGATGAATGAAGAAGATCTTTTAAAAAGATCGGCCGAAGAGCGAGAAAAAATATTCAAAAGATATGAACAGGGTAGGGAAGGAGCCGAAATTGATCCATGGGAAGATCCCGGTTTCGAAGTATACCACACAACTGATAGGTATGGATTCATACACGATAAGAGGCTGCCATCCAAAGTGGACCCGCAGGAAGCTAAAAGGCTTCAGATCGAAGTAGAACGCCAAAAGAAATGGTTAAAAATGCTCAAAAATTGGGATAGCGCTACGAGCAAAGAAAAATTACATTCTAGAGTTTACAAAGGTATACCAAATTCCCTTAGAACCGAAGCTTGGTGTAAATTATTAGAGGTAATCATATTTGATCGAGAAATTTGTGTTCCTATGTCATTATTAATTCCAGGTAGATAAATTAAAAAAACAGAATAAAGGTAAATATGTCGAAATGATGAAATTAGCTAGAAAACACTCGACCGACGCCCGACAAATCGATTCGGATGTTAATAGACAATTTAGGGAACATCTACATTACCGCGAACGTTACAGCATCAAACAACAATCTCTATTTAATGTTTTAACAGCCTACGCTATGTATAATTCCGAAGTGGGGTATTGTCAAGGTATGTCCGGATTAGCTGGTGTTTTATTGATGTACATGGACGAAGAAGACGCTTTTTGGGCCGTTCACATATTGTTAACTAATCCTAAATATGCAATGCATGGTTTGTACAAGGAAGGTTTCCCAAAATTAACTAGGTACATTAATACTATCATACTACTGTTATTATTATATAATTATCGTTTTTTTAACAGGTTTTTAGCTCATCACGATAAGATATTAAGTAAATTATTACCTAAGGTTAAAAAACATTTCGATAAACACGGCTTAGACGCAATATTATACTCCTTGAAATGGTTTTTTGTTTGTTTCATTGAACGAGTAAGTATTTTGTTTATTGCTTCATTTTATGCGCAAACTACATAAATAGATTTTAATTGGCCAATTAATCGGGTCAAAAGGTTTAGTTTGAGCATTGTTTTTATGTATTTATCATACAGGGTTTGTGTAAAGTGTGGAATAACTTTGAAATTTTCAATTTAGGTACCGTTCAATTTATGTCTTCGAATATGGGATATTTATCTATTAGATGGGGAGAAAGTGATAACTGCGATGGCTTATACTATACTCAAATTACATAAGAGACAATTATTGAAACTCTCAGATATGGATTCCATAGTAAATTATATACAGGTGACATAATAATTATTAATATTTATTTTATATAACTTTCAAGTTATGTTTCAGGTGAAAATTTACAAGGATTTTCAATACGACGAAGATTCAGTTATCAGACATTTGGAATCGTCCATGGAGGAATTGAAGAGGTACAAATTGGACGTACCCGGTCCGCCTACTAAAGAAGAACTACCAGTAGGTCCGTTTGGGGTATTTAAAGAATCTACTTTTGAAGAAATAGTCGGTATAAGGAAGGAACAATTTACTGATAAAGAAAAACAAATGAACGAGATCGTTTTGTTGACCAGCGAAGCAGCCAAAGAAGCCGTTGATAAAGATATGGATTGTCAGATGTCGGTTGCCGATTCTGTTGGTTTTACAGGTACCGATACGGAAAATAATAGTACCCGCGATAGTAGTATTTCTTTAATTAGCAAAACTAGTTTTTCCGATAGTAGCGTCGACGAATGCACCAGGCTTTAATAAATCAAACAATTTTCCCATTTTCATCTTCCTCTCTACTTATATACATATACAGTGTATACAAAAACTAATGTAAAAATTAATTTTTGTTAGTTTTTTTATGCTGTATATAAAATCGACCAAAACTAGCTTTTTTCATATTAGAATTGACCAATGCTCTAAGTTTATCGAGAAATTGAATCTTATATTATGAAGTGTGTACAAAAATTGTTGATAAATAGTAGTAGTTCATTTGTACTGCATACATAATCAATGATAACTGAATATAAAAACGGTTTATCCTATTCTAATCACTTTCATTAATGATACAATATTAAAATATTCCATTGTATTTTACCACATACAGTGTGTCCAATCCATGTTGATTTCGAAATTTTATTATATGAAACAAAAAATACGTTTTGTGATTAATTTTTCTCTTCCTCTTATCGCTATTGTTTATTTAAGGAGCCTTAACTAATGCACAATCGAGAAATTGGATCTTATATTATACAGTGTGTACAAAAATTGTTGATAAATAGTAGTAGTTCATTTGTACCACATATATAATCGGTTATAACTAATTATAAAAACGAATTATCCTATTCGAATCACTTTCAATTTCATTAATGACTCAATAATCATGTATTCCGTTGTATTTGATCACATACAGTGTGTACAATTAATGTTGATTTAGAAATTTCGCTACACATAACAAAACATTCATTTTTCTTTCTCTTCCATAGCTATTGTTTTTTTTTAAATGAAAATTTCTCGATATACTTATTATTTTCAATATTCTCATGTATTATTTGTCAAATTTTTCTAAATCCTATTAAAGTGATTTATTGCTATTGTTCGATTCCATATAATCAAAACTTGAGTTACTGAATGTTGAAGCACCTTGTAAGTAGTATGTATATAGGGTCTTTCATAGTGTATTTTAAATTGGAATAAAAGAAAAATTTGCGAATTTGATGAAAGGATTGTATTATGACAACTTTGAGGATACCGTAATTGGTAGATCACTCGCTTAGATATACAAAAACCCAAAAAAAACAAAACCAAATCGTAGCACCGCCTCAATATATGTCCTAAGATGGCCGTTGATGATAATTTTTCATCATTATGATATCCTAATTAAATGTATTGAAAGCTTTAGGTTGCCATGTGGATTGGTATCCTCCCCACTTTGACGATTTTGTTTATTTTCCTCCAAAAATGGGTCTCTTTGTTGTCATATGCTCCAGAGTACTAATGGAAGGCCCTATATATTAATATTTAATTTTTAACACAATATCGGAATGAATGGAGAAATTTTGCATCATTTACTTACCTAAACAAATTCGTTTAATCACTTCTTTCTACGTTTAATTTTGTTCCTTGGTATGTTTTTCCATTTACTATTTCTATTTCCTTCATTTTTTTTTTAATAAATTTTTTCAACATTTTTCGATATCAAGTTACGAATTTTGTCAAAAGTTTATTAAATATGGGATAAAATTTATATTGAGACATTTTTTCACGTTCTCGGTCGTATTTTAAACTAGGTTAGGTGTTTGAAGTATAAAATCCTATCTTTTTCATATATAATTTACTTGTTGATAAAATCCACCAATCAGTTCTCATTATATGATTTTTTTTTTCAAATTACAAATCATGTTTATCCCTATAATCGCGCCATTTCATGTTATAATTTGTGTAAAAATAATTTTTACAGTTTCGATCCTGCCGACTGCGCCATTTTCATTTATATTTAATCAAAATCTCGTAACCTAATGTGAACTGATTGTGTTTATTGTTCTTACCTGTACATATTTACTTTTTGTTTATATTTCCCTTTCCAGATTTTGTAATATATATATTTTTTTTATTAATTTAATTTTTTATTCGGGTCTATTATTTTAACACCTTTTTCGTTTTAAAAAAATCTTTTTAATATCCTTTACTCGCTTGTTAATCTCCTCCAATTAATATTTTTATTTCACTTTTTCAATATCTAGATTTCTTTTCTTCAAAAATCACCGATGAAAAAATGTGCGACTTCAACAAATTCCAAAATTTCAGTATAATTCGTCTATTTCCTAATAAGTGTATAGTCCGTTCATACATTTCTTATTTGGAGTATAGTCCTTTCATACATTGCTTAATTGAGGTAAAGGCAGTTTCTGATTGAGTTAAAGTCCATTCATACATACACCGATTGGATTAAAGGTTATTCATACTTGTCCTAATTGATGTTATAGTCCGTTCATATTTTTCATAATTGATGTATTAATGAATTTATAATCGATTAAAGTTCGATTTTTGAATTCGCACATTTTTTTATGTTTTTTATCATTTTTTTTGGTTTGTTTGTAAATTGAATGTGTTATTTTAGTCATGCCTCCGGTCAGCATATGAAATTTGACTTCTATGAGGATTCGAATGCCTTTTGGTAGGTTTGCATGATTCGGTATCATTCGAAATTCGTTTTTTTTTACCCTTTGTTCGAACACATCCTTCCAATCCCCCTCCTCATTTTTGTGAAAAACGTGAGGAATTGTGAAAAAAAATTATTAATCAAAAATTAATTGATTCGTTAAATGTTGTTTTCGGTGAAATGTTAATAAACCGGTAAGGAATACATTTTATTTGGATATCGGCAACGCTGGAATTATATTTATTTACTTTAACTTACAGGGAGATCCAAAATTAGTTCGAAAAAATTAAATTTTTTCGTAGTTATACAATTTTTATTAATAAATTAATAGTAATTAGAAATTGTCAATTTTTTTGTTAAAATAATTGCGGCGTTGCCATTTTACTAACACTTTGGATGCGTTTACATTATTTTTATTCTCTGTAATCGAAATATTCTGGTAAAAAGAATTTTTGTATTGAAATTTTATAAATTAAACAAAAAATGCGAAATGTATGTAAATTGCATCCATGTCGCTTTTTTTTTCCATCTTTCTAACATCTCACTCTAATTCGTGTGACAAAATTTAATCGACGAAAATTGAGGGGGGTTAAAAAAATCTGTGAAAAATGTTATTTTCATCATAATTTTCGATTTAAACTAGTTTTTTGTACTAAAAAAATCGATTTTCAGTAATTTGAGGGGTTGTGAGGGGAAATCGTTAAAAGAAATTGACGAAATAAAAAAAATTGGTTAGAAACATTCTGGGGGGGCGACAAAAAACTGTAAAAAATGTTATTTTCATCATTATTTTCGATTTAAACTAGTTTTTTGTATTAAAAAAACCGATGTTCAGTAATTTGGGGGGTTGGGAGGGGAAATCGTTAAAAGAAATTGACGAAATAAAAAAAATTGGTTAGAAGCATTGTGGGGGGGGCGACAAAAAACTGTAAAAAATGTTATTTTCATCATAATTTTCGATTTGAACTAGTTTTTTGTATTAAAAAAACCGATTTTCAGTAATTTGGGGGGTTGTGAGGGGAAATCGTTAAAAGAAATTGACGAAATAAAAAAAATTGGTTAGAAACATTCTGGGGGGGCGACAAAAAACTGTAAAAAATGTTATTTTCATCATAATTTTCGATTTAAACTAGTTTTTTGTATTAAAAAAACCGATTTTCAGTAATTTGGGGGGTTGTGAGGGGAAATCGTTAAAAGAAATTGACGAAATAAAAAAAATTGGTTAGAAACATTCTGGGGGGGCGACAAAAAACTGTAAAAAATGTTATTTTCATCATAATTTTCGATTTAAACTAGTTTTTTGTATTAAAAAAACCGATTTTCAGTAATTTGGGGGGTTGTGAGGGGAAATCGTTAAAAGAAATTGACGAAATAAAAAAAATTGGTTAGAAACATTCTGGGGGGGCGACAAAAAACTGTAAAAAATGTTATTTTCATCATAATTTTCGATTTAAACTAGTTTTTTGTATTAAAAAAACCGATTTTCAGTAATTTTGGGGGTTGTGAGGGGAAATCGTTGAAAGAAATTGACGAAATAAAAAAAATTGGTTAGAAACATTGTGAGGGGGCGACAAAAAACTGTAAAAAATGTTATTTTCATCATAATTTTCGATTTAAACTAGTTTTTTGTACTAAAAAAATCGATTTTCAGTAATTTGAGGGGTTGTGAGGGGAAATCGTTAAAAGAAATTGACGAAATAAAAAAAATTGGTTAGAAACATTGTGAAGGGGGCGACAAAAAACTAAAAAATGTTATTTTCATCATAATTTTCGATTTAAACTAGTTTTTTGTATTAAAAAAACCGATGTTCAGTAATTTGGGGGGTTGTGAGGGGAAATCGTTAAAAGAAATTGACGAAATAAAAAAAATTGGTTAGAAACATTCTGGGGGGGGCGACAAAAAACTGTAAAAAATGTTATTTTTATCATTATTTTCGATTTAAACTAGTTTTTTGTACTATAAAAATCGATTTTCAGTAATTTGAGGGGTTGTGAGTGGAAATCGTTGAAAGAAATTGACGAAATAAAAAAAATTGGTTAGAAACATTCTGGGGGGGGCGACAAAAAACTGTAAAAAATGTTATTTTTATCATTATTTTCGATTTGAACCAATTTTTTATGCTGCAAACATCGATTTTCAGTAATTTGAGGGGTTGTGAGTGGAAATCGTTGAAAGAAATTGACGAAATAAAAAAAAATTGGTTAGAAACATTCTGGGGGGGCGACAAAAAACTGT
Source organism: Diorhabda sublineata (assembly GCF_026230105.1). Classification (NCBI taxonomy): domain Eukaryota; kingdom Metazoa; phylum Arthropoda; class Insecta; order Coleoptera; family Chrysomelidae; genus Diorhabda; species Diorhabda sublineata. The sequence continues at coordinate 35,097,697 of NC_079477.1, forward strand.
AAAAAATGTTATTTTTATCATTATTTTCGATTTGAACCAATTTTTTATGCTGCAAACATCGATTTTCAATAGTTATAGGGGGTTGGTGAAATATGATGCTTTTTATATATATTTTTTTTCAATTATCCTTGAGCCACATATCAAGGGGGGCTCATAAAGTTACTTAGAGACATAAAAATTCAACTTTATCTTGAAAAAAAAATTTGTTTGTTTGATTAATTTTGTCACTAGTCGGGTGTTACCACCCTAAAACTTTTCAACTTATAAAAAAACCTATATTTACCTTTTTTAACGCTTTTTTCCAAAAAAAAAATACTAAAATTTCCACTTCTCGTTAATTCCTATCACACTCACATTTTTTATTTTGTTCTTACGTCTATAAATAATACAAAAAACAAGAATTAGAGAAAAGGGAAGGGGAAATAAATGTGTTTAATACGCCGAATTTCTCATATATTCAAAAAATAATGATTATAACGATTTTCGGCTGCATTTCCGTATCTACCCGGCTCAGAATCCTAAAATAAACACGTTAGTTTAGCGTTTTCGAGCTCGCAGAATCCATTTATCGAACTTCCACATATCGGAAATCGATTAACTTCCGATTCGGCTTTAACGATATGGGGGGGGCTCGGTCGAAGAGGATTTCAAGTTAAAACCTATCCCTCGAGAGTATTAGCACCTCTCCGAAGGTTATGTTAGGTTCACTTTATCTTAGGTTATGTCAATTGCCGAATAACCGAGGAAAAGATAGTTTTCTATAAAATATGTAGCGGGTAGAAGGAAAGTTATCAAGTGAAATTTCGATAAACGGATCGTGCGTTTTCGAAAACGCTAAACTATGATTCTAAACCGATGAGATACGGCAGTTTTTTGTTTCTGAATAAAAATTTTTCAGGTTCGAAATTTTCCTTCGATCCGAGCATGGACGACGCCAGTTCGCTATTAGATTGCGAACATACCGGCTCGCGACGATCGTTAGCCGATACGAGCGTAACGTCCACCGCCGATTTATCGGTGTTTTCGACCATAACTCGATCGCAAGCGCACGAAAACAGCTTGGATACGCATAGCAACATGTCGGATAATTCGGTTGGTGGAGCTAGTTCGATCGGTTCGGGTATAGGAGCGACGAGTAGTCTGCAGAGGGCCGTATCGAGTCATTCGACGCCTAGAGCTACGCCGAAGAATCCGTCGCCGGACGTTTTGAGGATTTACGTACCGTACACGCCGTTGGATACGCCGATTGCGAGTCCGCACAACGGCGATTTGATCAGGGGGGCGTGTACGTTTTTGGACGCCAATAAAATTCGAATTAAAATCGATAACGACGAATTGGCGACGCCGTTAGTCGAACACGGTCAAATTAAGAATTTTCGTATTGATAGTCCGGTTGATTTGAAATAAAAATAAATATATTTATTTATATACATATAAATGGTGAGTGATTCTATTATTTTTTTTTTATAATTTTTGTTTATATTTTCGAAATTATTTAAATTAAAATATTTTTTTGACGATTAAAATTCAAACAAAAAAATCTCTCGATTTTTTTGCTATTTTTCCGATTTTTTATTATCAAAAATTCGGTTTTTTCCGATTATTTTAAATCAGTTTTTCACCAATTTTTTTTTCAAAATATTTTCGAATTATTTCTCAATAATTTAAAAAAAAAACGTTTTTTTATTAGTAATTTTCTAATAAAATTTTTTGATCATTGAAAGTATAGAAAAATAATGATTAAATTCATTTTTCTCAACATTTTTGCTATTTTTTTCGATTTTTTATTATCAAAAATTCGTTTTTTTTTTTCGATTTTCTTGGATCAGTTTTTCACCAATTTTTTTATTTTTTTCCGATTTTTCTTTATCAAAAATTAGAGTTGAACAATTTTTTTTCAAAATTTATTCGAACAATTTCTCATTAATTGAAAAAACGTTTTTTTATTAGTAATTTTCTAATAAAATTTTTTGATCATTGAAAGTATAGAAAAATAATGATTAAATTCATTTTTCTCAACATTTTTGCTATTTTTCCCGATTTTTTATTATCAAAAATTCGTTTTTTTTTTTCGATTTTCTTGGATCAGTTTTTCACCAATTTTTTTATTTTTTTCCGATTTTTCTTTATCAAAAATTAGAGTTGAACAATTTTTTTTCAAAATTTATTCGAACAATTTCTCATTAATTGAAAAAACGTTTTTTTATTAGTAATTTTCTAATAAAATTTTTTGATCATTGAAAGTATAGAAAAATAATGATTAAATTCATTTTTCTCAACATTTTTGCTATTTTTTTCGATTTTTTATTATCAAAAATTCGTTTTTTTTTCCGATTTTCTTGGATCAGTTTTTCACCAATTTTTTTATTTTTTTCCGATTTTTCTTTATCAAAAATTAGAGTTGAACAATTTTTTTTCAAAATTTATTCGAACAATTTCTCATTAATTGAAAAAACGTTTTTTTATTAGTAATTTTCTAATAAAATTTTTTGATCATTGAAAGTATAGAAAAATAATGATTAAATTCATTTTTCTCAACATTTTTGCTATTTTTTTCGATTTTTTATTATCAAAAATTCGTTTTTTTCTCCGATTTTCTTGGATCAGTTTTTCACCAATTTTTTTATTTTTTTCCGATTTTTCTTTATCAAAAATTAGAGTTGAACAATTTTTTTTCAAAATTTATTCGAACAATTTCTCATTAATTGAAAAAACGTTTTTTTATTAGTAATTTTCTAATAAAATTTTTTGATCATTGAAAGTATAGAAAAATAATGATTAAATTCATTTTTCTCAACATTTTTGCTATTTTTTTCGATTTTTTATTATCAAAAATTCGTTTTTTTTTTTCGATTTTCTTGGATCAGTTTTTCACCAATTTTTTTATTTTTTTCCGATTTTTCTTTATCAAAAATTAGAGTTGAACAATTTTTTTTCAAAATTTATTCGAACAATTTCTCATTAATTGAAAAAACGTTTTTTTATTAGTAATTTTCTAATAAAATTTTTTGATCATTGAAAGTATAGAAAAATAATGATTAAATTCATTTTTCTCAACATTTTTGCTATTTTTTTCGATTTTTTATTATCAAAAATTCGTTTTTTTCTCCGATTTTCTTGGATCAGTTTTTCACCAATTTTTTTATTTTTTTCCGATTTTTCTTTATCAAAAATTAGAGTTGAACAATTTTTTTTCAAAATTTATTCGAACAATTTCTCATTAATTGAAAAAACGTTTTTTTATTAGTAATTTTCTAATAAAATTTTTTGATCATTGAAAGTATAGAAAAATAATGATTAAATTCATTTTTCTCAACATTTTTGCTATTTTTTTCGATTTTTTATTATCAAAAATTCGTTTTTTTCTCCGATTTTCTTGGATCAGTTTTTCACCAATTTTTTTATTTTTTTCCGATTTTTCTTTATCAAAAATTAGAGTTGAACAATTTTTTTTCAAAATTTATTCGAACAATTTCTCATTAATTGAAAAAACGTTTTTTTATTAGTAATTTTCTAATAAAATTTTTTGATCATTGAAAGTATAGAAAAATAATGATTAAATTCATTTTTCTCAACATTTTTGCTATTTTTTTCGATTTTTTATTATCAAAAATTCGTTTTTTTTTTCGATTTTCTTGGATCAGTTTTTCACCATTTTTTTTATTTTTTTCCGATTTTTCTTTATCAAAAATTAGAGTTGAACAATTTTTTTTCAAAATTTATTCGAACAATTTCTCATTAATTGAAAAAACGTTTTTTTATTAGTAATTTTCTAATAAAATTTTTTGATCATTGAAAGTATAGAAAAATAATGATTAAATTCATTTTTCTCAACATTTTTGCTATTTTTTTCGATTTTTTATTATCAAAAATTCGTTTTTTTTTTCCGATTTTCTTGGATCAGTTTTTCACCAATTTTTTTATTTTTTTCCGATTTTTCTTTATCAAAAATTAGAGTTGAACAATTTTTTTTCAAAATTTATTCGAACAATTTCTCATTAATTGAAAAAACGTTTTTTTATTAGTAATTTTCTAATAAAATTTTTTGATCATTGAAAGTATAGAAAAATAATGATTAAATTCATTTTTCTCAACATTTTTGCTATTTTTTTCGATTTTTTATTATCAAAAATTCGTTTTTTTTTTCGATTTTCTTGGATCAGTTTTTCACCATTTTTTTTATTTTTTTCCGATTTTTCTTTATCAAAAATTAGAGTTGAACAATTTTTTTTCAAAATTTATTCGAACATTGAAAGTATAGAAAAATAATAATTAAATTCATATTTCTCAACATATTCCCTATTTTTTCCGAATTTTTATTATAAAAAATTCGGGAAAAATAATTTTTTTGTTCAAAAAACCATTTTTTGGTAGTATTTTGCAAAACTAAATTTTTTGGTGATATTATACGATATTATTACTATTTTTTTCGATTTTTTATTATAAAAAATCAGGGTAAACCATTAATTTCTCAATATTTTTTCACAAAAGGTAGTTTTTTGGTGATTAAAATTGAAGTTTCTCGATATTTGTCTTACATTTTATTATTTCGCAACTAATTCTTATTTTAAATGCACTACTCACTAATTTATTTACATTTATCGCGCTTCGAGTTTTCGTTTATTTCTATTAAACAGGGACGGCTTCAAATAACTTTTTGTTGTACGAATTTTAAATTTATTCCAATTTCTAACAATATTTTCGCTTTTTCTAGTAGATTTTTTCATGTACATATTCCGCATACCGGGGGATCGAAATATTTTTTCCAATATAAAAATCGATATATTATTTTTTTTATTCATCAAATTTGGTTTTATATTTCTATAAATAATTTCGTCAACTTTACATTCCATTTTTTTTTCTATGAAAAAAAAATCGATTAATTTCGCATTTAATTAGAAAAAAACTCGACTATACTTTTTTTATTAAAAACTACGACCTATTTTTGAAAAAAATGGTATTTTTCATTATACTATCTCTGTGGCATACTCTATAATTAAATGAAATCGATTTATACGAGGGTGTGTAGAAAAGTCTTCAATTAAAATACCGCGTATTTCGTGGTTACTTTCGATTATTTATTTTTTGAACGTCAAAATGACAGTTAAATATAAGATTTAACAGATTCCGTTCCTATTTTGATTTATTTTTTCGAAATATATACCGTATATAATTGGGATATACAGTATAACATATATATGTTGAAACTCGAAATTTTCCTTTTCCAATAAAATTATGTGCCATATATATATATATATATATATATTTTTTTTTTTGAAATTCTTCATCGCTTAATATTTATTTTATTACAAAAAAATCATAAATTCGATTCTTTTTCACAGAATTATGTTTTCATTTTTCAATTTTTCTACGGATTAGATAATTTTTGCTGGAACTGCAAATTTTGGCTGTATAAATTTTTCCCAAAATCACCGTGTAAATGTTTGAATTTAAAATTCTAATGAATGTTGTAATTTTTTTGTAAATAGCAAAATTTTTTATAAAATATTTTTTTTTTTCGGTCGTAAATAAACAAAAAAAAATAGTATTTACGCGAAAAAATAGTCGTGTACATTTTTTTTTCAAACTCTACAAAATCTAGTACGATATTAATTTGATATTATTATATAAAATAAATTTTTTTAAGACACCCTGTAAATTGCTGATCAAATTCTATCGTTCTCTTTATCTATACAAGGAAAAAAAATAATGTTAGGCGATAAAAAAATTATATATACGAGGGTCTGACAAAAATTTAAACATACGAGGGTTTCTCAAAAATTTATTAACTTTTTTCGTTTTTTTCTAAAACCGTGAAATAGATTTTTTTTTTGTTTCGGCATTAGCAATATACGGGGTCGATTATAAAAATTTTTACTTAATATACAATGTGAGTTTTTTCGTTCCGTTACTAGAACGTGATACATGCAATAAAAAAAAAACGTGTAAATATTTCTTACACTCCAATTGTGTTGATCCAGTCATAAAACGACTTAATTTCTTAATAAAAACGTTTAAAAACAATTTTCTTCTTCTTTATTAACCAAAAAACAAAACAAATAATACAAATTCAAACGAAATAAAAAAGACACGACCAAATCATTTCTTCTTTCCTTTACCCTTTCCTTTACCTTTCCCCTTACCTTTACCTTTCGTTTCCGGACCGGCATCGTTGGGATCGTATTGCGTATCCGTCGATTTTTTTTGCGGTATCGGTTTCCGTTCCGGACCTTTCGGCGTACAAAGTTCCAATTCCAAATTTTGTTTTTTATCTACACCTTCGCTTTTTTTCCCGATTCTCAATACGAACAATTCTTTATTAGGATCCGAAAATTCGGTAACTTTAGCTCCGTTCGCGGCCGTACAAGTCGGAGGATTTACCACAACGCCACCTGTCTGTCCTTGACCCTGTTGACCTATATAAAAATAAACGAAAATTAACTTTGTAACCGAGGAAAAAATTTTATTTCACCACCCACCCATTCTAAAAGCGAAAGGTAATTCTTTGCCGGCTTGCTTTATACCGGGTTCTATGTTGAGGTTCATGTTGTTTTTCGCGTTTCCGCATATACAACTACCAGATTCGCCGTCATCGGCCGGTTCTATTTTATTATCTTTATGTACTCTTATCGTTAAAGAATTTCCCCCCATCGAAGCGCCGATTTCTTGGTAATTACCTTCCGGATCTGATTTCGCGCAAGCGCATGAATCATCGGCGTTAGGACAAGGAGAACATTCCGAACACGGTTGACCGATGCTACCGGCGCCACCGCGCATCATCGGGTTTCCCAAAACTCCGTTAAAACCGCCACCGTAGGGTCCGTATTGCGTCGGTGGTAAACAAGGAGCGTTCGGAATATTACCGCATTCCATACAAGGAGCTTGTGGAACCATACCGGGAAATCCCATTGGAGCTGGATTAAAACCCATTCCACCGCCGTTGTAATTATATTGTCCTCCTGCTACGTTAAAACCCATCGTCGCATTACCAATTCCTTAAAAAAATCGATTGAATTATTTGTAGTGTACGGTACGCTATAGTAAAATAATGAATCGTATGATTATATTTACCCGGGTTATTTTGATCTATCAAACACGGTTTTAACGGACAATTATCCACGCATACTTTTCCGGTATTATCGAAAGGAGATGCTGAAGTTGGAGAAGTTACGGGACAATCGCCAGGTGTTGGTTGTCCGTTTGAATTATTTCGAACGGGAGCTCTAGCGTCCCCGCCGCATGGAGTAGTAGGACATGAATCGTTATAACGTTTTCCGTTGTTTTTATTAGTTTTAGGTGTACATTTGTCACCGCTTTTACCACCTAAAAAAAATTAACCAAACGTAAGTACGGTGAAGTAGTGTGTGTTAAGCTATAGTTCCGATTAAACCGCCATATTGGAGCACCATTACCAATTACCATCAGTTGCATAACGTTAGTCGTTGTAATACGTTGGTTTTGTTGCCAGACGTAGTAAACAAAAAAATTTTACTTAAAAAAAATATTTTTCTTGCATTTAATACACCGGGACGTGTTAAATTTATTAAAATAATGTGTAAACAGTTACCGATGCCACGTAGCCGATATTTTTAAAGAAACAATCGATCCAGTGATCATGTTTGACAAGTGAAGTTAGGTACTTGGCGGTTTCGTGTTTATTTATTGCCGTTTTAAACAATTTTAAGTGAATATTTATAAGAAAAAATCGATAAATTAGTCTTTAAATTATAACATATTGGATAGTATTTGATTTGAAAGCGGTTTATAGTATAAAAACGATCTATTTCAAATTTTTAACCTAGTGGTGAAATTAGAAAACAAGTGAAGTCTAATATGGCGGATTTATTGTTTACTTATTTGTGTTATTGATTTTTATTGAATTACGATTTAATGTGTTGTGGAATCCTTCGAGTTATTTTATTACTAAACGAGATGTATAAAAAAGGTTAGTATTTTGTAATTTTTATTTCTACTTTACCTTTTCCGCCTTTTTTGTACCTATATAAAGATTTTCCTTCTTTATCTTTAAATAAAACTGATTTATCTTGCAAATTCATTTGAAATTGTGTCACTATGAGTTTTCCGAAACACGATAATCTTATATAAACGCCTATTTTTCCGCATATTTCTCCTTCGGGTGTACTGATATCGAAAGAATCTTTCAATGTTTTCGCTGTAGGAGAAGTACCTTTAACAACATAAAAAATTATAGTCCATTCGAATTTTTAAATATTTACGTTATATTTTACTCACTTTCTTCCCCCGTGGAAGTTGTTATGCAATTGATAAGTTCTTCGAATAAATTAGCTATTGATATAAGAGCGCTACCGATTTCTACATTTTCCGGTATCCAACTACCAGGAGGCATTTTCTTATAAATCGAAACGTAAATGTCTAACTTATTGATTGCTTCTTCCGCTTGTTCGGGTGATAGGGAAAATAAACACGATTTGCCACTTTTTATGTTGGTATCTTTCGGACAATTCGATATATAGTTTCTAAATAAAAAAAATTATATAAAAATTATTTTTATATATGAAATGTCTCACCTTTGAGGGTTAAAATCGGCTTCGCATACATCCAAAGGTGCGTTATCTAAAAATTGGAACGACACGCATTTTTCACCTTCGACTTCGTCGCAATCGCAGGACGGATCCAAATTAACGTTGTCCACTAGAAATTCCAAAAGAAAAAGATTTTCCGTCGCTATCTTATCCATATCAAACGAAAAATTTAATTATAAAAATCTAACGAAAATTTTGACTTGTCTTAATGACACTCGAAAATTTATTTCAGTTTTTTCATTTGACGTTTTATATCGGGCGGCGGGTAAATTTCGTAATACCAATTACAAGCTTCCGTTTTAAAAGGTTGTCCAACGCTAAATCGAACAAAAAAATATACGAGGTGTGATCGAAAAAAAAAAGATCGACAAAACTTACAGTAACATATCTTTTTTCCTTTGACACGGATTATCCTGAACGAAAGCCGTTAAATTAGGTTCTTGGATCCATCTAGTAGACGATCTCGTATACACCGGAGCTATATTTATCGTTTCCACTACGGGTTCTTCCGGTTTCGAATCGACGGGCCACCATTTCGGCGGTTGGGGTTTACAAGGCACTATAGGAATCGGAGGCGTTTCTTTTTCTATTTGTTTTTTCACCAATCTTTGAAAAGATCCTTCGAATTCCGCGTTTTCCGTTTCATTTTTAACGCGCAATTTGTCCAATCTACCCTCTTCGATGCAGTCCAATTCGAATTGGTACGATCGATTGAATATTTTTTCTATAAACATCGTAATCCAAAATGTTACACGTGAAATTTATATACATCATTTATCTACTATATATAATACCTTTATGCATATATCTAGGATCGTAAATTCCTTTGTCTCTATCCGTCGTGTATTTGTTAAACATTTCGTGAATATAAAAATCTTCTTTTCCGGGTCGCGTTAACCAAGAATATCTCAAAAATATTATCATTAAATAACCGTTTTAAACTGTAAGTTTTCGTAATTAATAAACCCCCTTTAAATAAAAAATTTGAAACGACTATGTCTAAAGAATATTCTCGAGCGCCATCTCGACGGATTAACCGTAAATACGAATATGAATTAACGTAGATTCGTTTGTATTAAACTTGGGCACTTGGATAACAGATGGCGTAAACGTTATTAAAACTAATTTTTAAATTTACCTTTCTTTCAACATCATTTTTTCCAAAATTTTCGGATGAATAACTGTGGGTTTTTTTTCGGGTAACTCATCGTCGGCATACTCTATCGGTACGCAATATTTCGCTAAATTACTTTGAGTCACTCTAGGTCTGTCTGTAGCCGTAAATTGAGACGACGATCTAAGTGTCCTCGTCACATCCCCTATATAGTAATCTTTCGGTTGGCGAGGGGGTAGGGTAAACATTATTATTATCGGAAAAAATAATTAGAAATGAAACGATTCAAATTAACAACTGTCAATATCTGACAGTATTGAGGGGTGAATTTCATCATGCTTACCAACCGCTTTGGTAACTTTCGAAGCTATTGCATCATGCGATGTATGAAATAATGCACATTACCTGTGGTAGTAGGGATGAACGGAAATACGCTGCGCATATGAACGTAGTATTAGTACGGAGGATTGTGAACTAACTTTTTTAATGCTTAAAAATAATCCGTAAATATTATTATTTAAACTCCCCCGGTAGTTTTTATTTGTTTCGGTATGAAAGAAAACGAATCGAATGTACGTAATAGAAATTAATTAAGAACAAATTGATCTTTATTAGCAGGGGTTTTTTGAATTAATTATAAACGTTAAAAATAGATCGGAAAAACCTGATTGGAATTATACAGATAACCTATATTTTGCAATAATAACATTTCAGTAAGACGCATCGATTTAAAATTATTTCTTACGTTCGCATTTATGATATATTACGTAAATAATTAATATAATAATACAAATTTGAAAAAAAATCGATATAGTAGAGGCGATTATGTACTGCGTTTCTTTATAGATTTTTAGTATATTGTATTTGAATCGGAAGAAATGAACGAATCGAATTCTACAATATCTAAAAAAAATATTTTTTGCTATAATTAAAATTTTTATATAAAATTTTACGATGTAATACAAATTTTTTTTAACGGATATATTTTACCGGACTAACTAACCTAAACTAACGGGTGGGGGTCGATATAAATCGACACCTTCTGAAGCGGGAATCGGCGGCGTCAAGTTACTAGTAACTCACGAACATTAGTTTACGTTAGACTGTAGTCAAAATTGTTTTGTGTATATTCGTTATCGTGTAGTTATGCTTTTGATAACACAATAATATATATTAATTTATTCAAAAATACGTAATTTAGGTGAGTTTTCTTTCAATTTAAAATCGATTTTTTTCAATAAAATAAAAGTATTAGCACTAATTACTTTTTTAACAACTTTAAAATACATATATTATCAGTAGATACGTTTTTAGTGTATTTTCAAACGATTTTTTTTAAACAGTTTATTCATTTCGAAAAATTCATCTTATAATTAAAAACATATTGTAGTATAACCACCACGTGTAAGCTACATAACCTAACAAATCATTTATATATCGATACGAGGTGATATACAACGAAATCTGATTGAAATAAATATTAAAATATTATACGAGGGTTATAAGTAACGTTTATGGTATTACAAAAATGATATATGTGTAAAAATTTCATTATCCCTTCTACTTTTAGTTAAATTTATAAATTCGTCTCATATATATAGGGTGATACAGAATAATTTTCTATAATATACGAAATTAATTTAAAATCTATTGTTGGTAATTTTTAATTCGTGTTAATTAACCTTAAAAAAGTGCATTCACTTTGTATACGATTTTAAACTATGCGCGTGTTTATTTTTAAAAGTCTGCTGACCGCGAACGAGACCGAATTATTTTCAGAGAATCGTTATTCGATTTAAAAATGAAATAGTACGTTTCGTATTAATTCCCTTCATCGTTTCCTCCGACGACATTGAATAAATGAACCTTACGATGAATGGGTCTTATGCGGATGACGTAATTTTTTTTCATGGTTTCGTTATCGATATTTTATTTTAAGCGATTTTTTTATCTAGAAAGCAACTACAATAAGTTAGTTGATAACTGGGTGATGATGATAATAACACCGTAACTAATCTAATCGATAAATTAGTCAGCTAAAAATTATGACGATATTGTTTATTTTTAAATGTCTTTTATGGTACATGTTGGAGTTACGGGGAATTACCGATTTTATTGGAATGATTTTGTAATTTTTTTATATATTTTTTTACGTGGAAATTATGTCAATAATAGTAATGAAATTCAGTAAATTGAATAACGTGTTGATTAGAAAAAAAAAAAATTGAAATGGCAGACGTCGCTTCATTAAAATTATCACACTTGATGACGCAAATCCAATTTTTTCAATAATAATTTGTTATTTTGAATGAAAATTGACGTTCTGTTTTGCATATAACCAATAATAAAACATGCGAGTGGGTAGTTTCTTGATTTATACACCAAAATAATTATCTAAATTCAGAAAAAATACGAGACCTTGTAATTTACTTTCCTTTTGGGATTACCTACTATAAAATTATTTTTCTATATATTTGCCTGTATCTCACAAACTGTACCTTTATATTTTAGCTCTATTAATTTACTATAAATCGCTCTATAATACGTGAAATGTCTTGTAGTTTGCTTTCACTTTTCAATGATACACCCTCGTAACTTATTCCATATCTCAAAAACCTATCGAAATATAGATTTCCATTGGGGTTCTATCGATTGAACAGGAATTGATATTTAATTATGGAATTTATCAAATTTCTAATTTTACTAGTGTCCATTATACAGGGTCTTGTAGTTTGCTTTCACTTTTCAATGATATACCCTCGTAACTTATTCCATATCTCCAAAACCCATCGAAATATAGATTTCCATTGGGGTTCTATCGATTGAACAGGAATTGATATTTAATTATGGAATTTATCAAATTTCTAACTTTACTAGTGTCCATTATACAGGGTCTTGTAGTTTGCTTTCACTTTTCAATGATATACCCTCGTAACTTATTCCATATCTCCAAAACCTATCGAAATATAGATTTCTATTGGGGTTCTATCGATTGAACAAGAATTGATATTTAATTATGGAATTTATCAAATTTCTAACTTTACTAGTGTCCATTATACAGGGTCTTGTAGTTTGCTTTCACTTTTCAATGATACACCCTCGTAACTTATTCCATATCTCCAAAACCCATCGAAATATAGATTTCCATTGGGGTTCTATCGATTGAACAGGAATTGATATTTAATTATGGAATTTATCAAATTTCTAACTTTACTAGTGTCCATTATACAGGGTCTTGTAGTTTGCTTTCACTTTTCAATGATATACCCTCGTAACTTATTCCATATCTCCAAAACCTATCGAAATATAGATTTCCATTGGGGTTCTATCGATTGAACAGGAAATGATTTTTAAATATGGAATTTATCAAATTTCTAACTTTACTAGTGTCCATTATACAGGGTCTTGTAGTTTGCTTTCACTTTTCAATGATACACCCTCGTAACTTATTCCATATCTCAAAAACCTATCGAAATATAGATTTCCATTGGGGTTCTATCGATTGAACAGGAATTGATATTTAATTATGGAATTTATCAAATTTCTAACTTTACTAGTGTCCATTATACAGGGTCTTGTAGTTTGCTTTCACTTTTCAATGATATACCCTCGTAACTTATTCCATATCTCAAAAACCTATCGAAATATAGATCTCCATTGAGGTTCTATCGATTGAACAGAAATTGATATTTAATTATGGAATTTATCAAATTTCTAACTTTACTAGTGTCCATTATACAGGGTCTTGTAGTTTGCTTTCACTTTTCAATGATACACCCTCGTAACTTATTCCATATCTCAAAAACCTATCGAAATATAGATTTCCATTGGGGTTCTATCGATTGAACAGGAATTAATATTTAATTATGGAATTTATCAAATTTCTAACTTTACTAGTGTCCATTATACAGGGTCTTGTATTTTGCTTTCACTTTTCAATGATACACCCTCGTAACTTATTCCATATCTCCAAAACCTATCGAAATATAGATTTCCATTGGGGTTCTATCGTTTCAACAGGAATTGATCTTTCACTATGGAATTTTTCAAATTTCTAACTTTACTAATGTCCATTATACAGGGTCTTGTAGTTTGCTTTCACTTTTCAATGATATACCCTCGTAACTTATTCCATATTTCCAAAACCTATCGAAATATAGATTTCCATTGGGGTTCTATCGTTTCAACAGGAATTGATCTTTAATTATGAAATTTATCAAATTTCTAACTTTACTAGTTTGCATTATACAGGGTCTTGTAGTTTGCTTTCACTTTTCAGTGATACATCCTCGTAAATTATTCCATATCTTCAAAATCTTCCGAAATATAGTTTTCCCTTGGAGCTCTATTGATTGAACAGGAATTGCTTTATAATTGTGGATTGTTTCAAATCTCTAACTGTACTGGTATCCTTTATACAGGGTCTTGAATTTGACTTTTTAGTTTTATCAGTATAAAAATGAATTCCCTTCTTACTTTTTTTATATCTCTAAATCTGTTAAAAATAGAGCTTCATACTAAAATTCGATGTTTTTAGGAAGAATCCCTCTGTGATTATCGAAATTTTCAAATTCACAAATATGCTAATTTTCATTATACGGGGTCTTAAAGTTCACTTTCATCAATAACATATATCAAATCGAGTTTTCTCGTATTTCCGTTCAAAATAGAGCGTCATATTATTATCTTATCTCTATATATAGACACTTTAAAGGATGCACGAATAATCCAATTGAAAAAACGTGATCTATTTTTAGAATACTTTTAAATCGCGTAAATATTTAAATAAAATGCAACACAACTTTTTATTCGTATAAAGATTACGTCAGAAACTAAAACACAGAATTATCTGATCCTCGTGATCCCATCACAATAACTACCAGATAAGATTTTTTTATTTAATCTACTACTGGCGCCACTCGTACATCAACGTGTCGTCGACAATTACGTTTCCCAAAATTTTCTTCTAAATGTGAAAAGTCAATAAAATTTTACACGATTAAAAGCCAATGAAATTAGATCGTAAAACTCGTTCCAAAATTACTTGGCTACTTTAATTGTTTAAATATACAAGGGCGATACTAAAAGTTTATTAAAAATACGTATTTTTAAAATTTAAATTGTTATCGATCGGATTCGATATATTCCAGTTTCAATTTAAACCCACATTATCCGATAATGTGGGTATCGAAAACAATTTATTTAAATTTCACATATTATGCGGGTGTTTGTTTGCCAAAAATACGTTTCAAAAGAATAGTTTATAAATATGAACAAGGTTAATCAATTATTATTATTATTACTTCTACTACTACTACTACTTTTGAGCGCAATATTTATAAATAATAACAATCGGGTTTAAATGATGATTTGATATTAAAAAAAAAACATATACGACGCTACTACGAGGGTTGTCGCGAATGAATATTTTGGGATCTGAGTCTATCGAAGATATTGTATATTAATCAAACGCCTTGCATTACTTTTGTTCATTTCTTTAGTCGGATAAATTATTCAGAACTGTTTTTATCGATCTTTCGTGCCGATTCACGTAAACTTTTCCCTCTAATGTATCTATTGTACCCTGTTTCATTGTATTGTTGTTTTGAAATCTTTCGGGAATCGACATCAGTCCACTTAAGAAACTTAGCTATTATTAAAGAATCAACTTCGTTAAATGTAAATTGGGAAGTTAACAATTATTTGTTATAATTTAATCTGTGTTTTTTTGTTGCTACGATTTCTTTGTTACAGATATATACTTCTTCAAACAAAAACACACATCGTTTATTATTCACTATGGTAAGTTATGTTTATTCAAAAATATGATAATGAAATCGCTTAGAATTGTTTGTATTCGAAAAAAAAACGTTTTTTTCAAGGTCGGTTATATTTTTAGATGATCAACGTAAATATTATTAATTCGAATCATTCAGAAACGACTTTTAACAATGAATTTTTCGTTTTTTTTTTATATTCCTATTAGATCGCGACTCTTTTTAGGACATATAACACCCTGTTTCGAAATACTTTAATATAATTACGAGGGATGTACGAGATATATAAAAAAATGTTTGTTTTGGTAGACATTACTTTACAGGCAACCCTCGTACTTACATATCGACATATTCCGATTTCTTTTTATCACATTTCTCAATTAATTTATTATAGAACTGAGTTATCGAAAAAAAAAACGTTTTTTTCTAGGTCGGTTATATTTTTGGATGATCAACGTAAATATTATTAATTCGAATCATTCAGAAACGACTTTTAACAATGAATTTTTCGTTTTTTTTTTATATTCCTATTAGATCGCGACTCTTTTTAGGACATATAACACCCTGTTTCGAAATACTTTAATATAATTACGAGGGATGTACGAGATATATAAAAAAAATGTTTGTTTTTGGTAGACAATACTTTTCAGGCAACCCTCGTACTTACATATCGACGTCTTCCGATTTCTTTTTATCACATTTCTCAATTAATTTATTATAGAACTGAGTTATCGAAAAAAAAAAACGTTTTTTTCTAGGTCGGTTATATTTTTGGATGATCAACGTAAATATTATTAATTCGAATCATTCAGAAACGACTTTTAACAATGAATTTTTCGTTTTTTTTTTATATTCCTATTAGATCGCGACTCTTTTTAGGACATATAACACCCTGTTTCGAAATACTTTAATATAATTACGAGGGATGTACGAGATATATAAAAAAATGTTTGTTTTGGTAGACATTACTTTACAGGCAACCCTCGTACTTACATATCGACATATTCCGATTTCTTTTTATCACATTTCTCAATTAATTTATTATAGAACTGAGTTATCGAAAAAAAAAAACGTTTTTTTCTAGGTCGGTTATATTTTTGGATGATCAACGTAAATATTATTAATTCGAATCATTCAGAAACGACTTTTAACAATGAATTTTTCGTTTTTTTTTTATATTCCTATTAGATCGCGACTCTTTTTAGGACATATAACACCCTGTTTCGAAATACTTTAATATAATTACGAGGGATGTACGAGATATATAAAAAAAATGTTTGTTTTTGGTAGACAATACTTTTCAGGCAACCCTCGTACTTACATATCGACGTCTTCCGATTTCTTTTTGTCACTTTTCTCAATTAATTTATTATAGAACTGAGTTATCGAAAAAAAAACGTTTTTTTCTAGGTCGGTTATATTTTTGGATGATCAACGTAAATATTATTAATTCGAATCATTCAGAAACGACTTTTAACAATGAATTTTTCGTTTTTTTTTATATTCCTATTAGATCGCGACTCTTTTTAGGACATATAACACCCTGTTTCGAAATACTTTAATATAATTACGAGGGA
Source organism: Diorhabda sublineata (assembly GCF_026230105.1). Taxonomy (NCBI): domain Eukaryota; kingdom Metazoa; phylum Arthropoda; class Insecta; order Coleoptera; family Chrysomelidae; genus Diorhabda; species Diorhabda sublineata. The sequence continues at coordinate 35,114,729 of NC_079477.1, forward strand.
TGTACGAGATATATAAAAAAAATGTTTGTTTTTGGTAGACAATACTTTTCAGGCAACCCTCGTACTTACATATCGACGTCTTCCGATTTCTTTTTGTCACTTTTCTCAATTAATTTATTATAGAACTGAGTTATCGAAAAAAAAACGTTTTTTTCTAGGTCGGTTATATTTTTGGATGATCAACGTAAATATTATTAATACGAATCATACAGAAACGATTTTTAACAATGAATTTTTCGTTTTTTTTTATATTCCTATTAGATCGCGACTCTTTTTAGGACATATAACACCCTGTTTCGAAATACTTTAATATAATTACGAGGGATGTACGAGATACATAAAAAAATGTTTGTTTTGGTAGACATTACTTTACAGGCAACCCTCGTACTTACATATCGACATATTCCGATTTCTTTTTATCACATTTCTCAATTAATTTATTATAGAACTGAGTTATCGAAAAAAAAAAACGTTTTTTTCTAGGTCGGTTATATTTTTGGATGATCAACGTAAATATTATTAATTCGAATCATTCAGAAACGACTTTTAACAATGAATTTTTCGTTTTTTTTTATATTCCTATTAGATCGCGACTCTTTTTAGGACATATAACACCCTGTTTCGAAATACTTTAATATAATTACGAGGGATGTACGAGATACATAAAAAAATGTTTGTTTTGGTAGACATTACTTTACAGGCAACCCTCGTACTTACATATCGACATATTCCGATTTCTTTTTATCACATTTCTCAATTAATTTATTATAGAACTGAGTTATCGAAAAAAAAAACGTTTTTTTCTAGGTCGGTTATATTTTTGGATGATCAACGTAAATATTATTAATTCGAATCATTCAGAAACGATTTTTAACAATGAATTTTTCGTTTTTTTTTATATTCCTATTAGATCGCGACTCTTTTTAGGACATATAACACCCTGTTTCGAAATACTTTAATATAATTACGAGGGATGTACGAGATATATAAAAAAAATGTTTGTTTTTGGTAGACAATACTTTTCAGGCAACCCTCGTACTTACATATCGACATATTCCGATTTCTTTTTATCACATTTCTCAATTAATTCATTATAGAACTGAGTTATCGAAAAAAAAAACGTTTTTTTCTAGGTCGGTTATATTTTTGGATGATCAACGTAAATATTATTAATTCGAATCATACAGAAACGATTTTTAACAATGAATTTTTCGTTTTTTTTTTTATATTCCTATTAGATCGCGACTCTTTTTAGGACATATAACACCCTGTTTCGAAATACTTTAATATAATTACGAGGGATGTACGAGATATATAAAAAAAATGTTTGTTTTTGGTAGACAATACTTTTCAGGCAACCCTCGTACTTACATATCGACGTCTTCCGATTTCTTTTTATCACATTTCTCAATTAATTTATTATAGAACTGAGTTATCGAAAAAAAAACGTTTTTTTCTAGGTCGGTTATATTTTTGGATGATCAACGTAAATATTATTAATACGAATCATACAGAAACGATTTTTAACAATGAATTTTTCGTTTTTTTTTATATTCCTATTAGATCGCGACTCTTTTTAGGACATATAACACCCTGTTTCGAAATACTTTAATATAATTACGAGGGATGTACGAGATACATAAAAAAATGTTTGTTTTGGTAGACAATACTTTTCAGGCAACCCTCGTACTTACATATCGACGTCTTCCGATTTCTTTTTATCACATTTCTCAATTAATTTATTATAGAACTGAGTTATCGAAAAAAAAAACGTTTTTTTCTAGGTCGGTTATATTTTTGGATGATCAACGTAAATATTATTAATTCGAATCATTCAGAAACGACTTTTAACAATGAATTTTTCGTTTTTTTTTTATATTCCTATTAGATCGCGACTCTTTTTAGGACATATAACACCCTGTTTCGAAATACTTTAATATAATTACGAGGGATGTACGAGATATATAAAAAAATGTTTGTTTTGGTAGACATTACTTTACAGGCAACCCTCGTACTTACATATCGACATATTCCGATTTCTTTTTATCACATTTCTCAATTAATTTATTATAGAACTGAGTTATCGAAAAAAAAAACGTTTTTTTCTAGGTCGGTTATATTTTTGGATGATCAACGTAAATATTATTAATTCGAATCATACAGAAACGATTTTTAACAATGAATTTTTCGTTTTTTTTTTATATTCCTATTAGATCGCGACTCTTTTTAGGACATATAACACCCTGTTTCGAAATACTTTAATATAATTACGAGGGATGTACGAGATACATAAAAAAATGTTTGTTTTGGTAGACATTACTTTACAGGCAACCCTCGTACTTACATATCGACATATTCCGATTTCTTTTTATCACATTTCTCAATTAATTCATTATAGAACTGAGTTATCGAAAAAAAAAACGTGATTTTTTTTTTAATTTCTAGTCTACGAAGTCTCAAAACGCCGAAGCGGAATTAGACAGTTTTTTACCGCAAGATAATTCTAATACTAACGGAATAACAAAGTAAGAATGAAATTAACGAAAAATCGAATTTTTTTTACTATTTTTGTAATTATTTTAGATACAAACTTTCTTCTACGGGTGATGTGGAATCAAATCACGCGGTTTTCGATCCGTTCAAAGCCAGACAACTTGCTCACCCTGTATCGTAAGTTTAAATATCGATGCGATTGGGTCAATGCGTCATATTGTTAATTTTTTTTTAGTAATTGCGATACTCTCACTCATCTTTTAAAAGCTTCCTTAGGAACCGGAATATTATCCATGCCGGCGGCTTTTAAAGCTTCCGGTTTAGGCATGGGGATTTTTTTAACGATCGTAGTATCGGTCATTTGTACACATTGTTCGTATATTTTGGTAAGTTAACCACCAAACAATTCAATCGAAAATTGAATCAATTTACTTTTAAAATAATTACTTTTTCAATACTCCCGGTAGTACACCTTTATACGTTCCCTGATTATGTCTTTTAGAAATGTCTCGAAACGTTTTTAGGTTACGAGTGCTCACGAATTATATAAAAAAACGAGACGCACCCAAATGAGTTTCGGGGACGTGGCAGAAGAATCCTGTCTAAGAGGTCCTGCTTGGGGTAAAAAATTCGCGCCTTACGCTAGGTAAATATAATTTTCATTATATCCCCCGTATAATAAAACCGCATTGAAAATATGTTTATATTCAAATTTTTTTACATTTTTTATAAATTCGATTTTTTCGTTTACCGGGGTGTTACTAAATTCGTTATATATCTCTGATACCGGGGTCGTACAAATTGTTTTCAATAGATATTCGTATTGACCGAAAAGGAAAACTTACAACATCGAAATGAGAGTAAAAACATCGATAAAAGCCTAAATTCATTATAAATTTTCATGAAATCGATATTCTTTTATATCGGGGTCGTACAAATTGAAAATTGATTTCAATAGATATTCGAATTGACCAAAAAGGAAAACTCACAACATCGAAATGTAAAGTAAAAACATCGATAAAAGCCTAAATTCATTGTAAATTTTCATGAAATCGATATTCTGTTATACCGGGGTCGTACAAATTGATTTCAATAGATATTCGAATTGACCAAAAAGGAAAACTCACAACATCGAAATGTAAAGTAAAAACATCGATAAAAGCCTAAATTCATTGTAAATTTTCATGAAATCGATATTCTTTTATATCGGGGTCGTACAAATTGAAAATTGATTTCAATAGATATTCGAATTGACCGAAAAGGAAAACTTACAACATCGAAATGAGAGTAAAAACATCGATAAAAGCCTAAATTCATTGTAAATTTTCATGAAATCGATATTCTTTTATATCGGGGTCGTACAAATTGATTTCAATAGATATTCGAATTGACCAAAAAGGAAAACTCACAACATCGAAATGAAAAGTAAAAACATCGATAAAAGCCTAAATTCATTGTAAATTTTCATGAAATCGATATTCTTTTATATCGGGGTCGTACAAATTGAAAATTGATTTCAATAGATATTCGAATTGACCGAAAAGGAAAACTTACAACATCGAAATGAGAGTAAAAACATCGATAAAAGCCTAAATTCATTGTAAATTTTCATGAAATCGATATTCTTTTATATCGGGGTCGTACAAATTGATTTCAATAGATATTCGAATTGACCAAAAAGGAAAACTCACAACATCGAAATGAAAAGTAAAAACATCGATAAAAGCCTAAATTCATTGTAAATTTTCATGAAATCGATATTCTTTTATATCGGGGTCGTACAAATTGATTTCAATAGATATTCGAATTGACCGAAAAGGAAAACTTACAACATCGAAATGAGAGTAAAAACATCGATAAAAGCCTAAATTCATTGTAAATTTTCATGAAATCGATATTCTTTTATATCGGGGTCGTACAAATTGATTTCAATAGATATTCGAATTGACCAAAAAGGAAAACTCACAACATCGAAATGTAAAGTAAAAACATCGATAAAAGCCTAAATTCATTGTAAATTTTCATGAAATCGATATTCTTTTATATCGGGGTCGTACAAATTGATTTCAATAGATATTCGAATTGACCGAAAAGGAAAACTTACAACATCGAAATGAGAGTAAAAACATCGATAAAAGCCTAAATTCATTGTAAATTTTCATGAAATCGATATTCTTTTATATCGGGGTCGTACAAATTGATTTCAATAGATATTCGAATTGACCAAAAAGGAAAACTCACAACATCGAAATGAAAAGTAAAAACATCGATAAAAGCCTAAATTCATTGTAAATTTTCATGAAATCGATATTCTTTTATACCGGGGTCGTACCGATTGTTTTTGATATACAATACAATACCGAAGAGAAAGGTAAACTTATTCGACATATAAATATAACGAATTTGATTTTTGTATCAAGATTTTGCTAATATCTTCACTAGATTTACTCAGAAGAGTAACAACGAAATACGAGGGATAATCGTAATTAATTTTGAAATACAGATTGTTCACTCTATTTTTCGACTAGCTCCCGTATATTTGAAAAAAAAATGTTGTATACTATTTAGTGAATCGTCTCGTATTTGTAACCGACACGAAAATATTTTTTTTTTCATATATTTATCAGGTGGTGTTAAGTTCTAACAAAAATGTTCATTTTTTTTGAAAGTCCTGATATAGGACCTTTTCCTCTGCATTTTTTTGTACGCTAACGCTCATTTTGTTGGACGAACGATTATTCTTGATTTACCAGGGTGTTAATAATTGTTTTATTTCAATTACAGACAAATAATACAAATCGGTCTTCTTGTAACGTATTTTATGACGTGTAGTTGTTACACTGTGATAATGGCGAACAATTTCAACTACGTCGTCAACCATTACATAGGTTACGAAATAGAAGTTCGAAAAACTATAGCGATTTTATTGGTGCCGTTAATATTTTTGGTATACGTACCGAATTTGAAATACCTGGCGCCGTTTTCGATGGCCGCTAACGGTTTCATGGCCGTCAGTTTAGGCATAACTTTCTATTATTTGGTGATAAATTTGAAAGAAATAAATTCCGTACCGATGGTAGCGCCGATTAGTACCATGCCGATATTTTTCAGCATCACCATATTCGCCATCGAAGCTATCGGTGTGGTAAGTTGATACATCAACGAAATTTCGTCGGATAAAAAAGTATTTTTTCTGTTTTTCGTCTATAGATAATGCCGTTGGAAAACAACATGGGATCCCCGCAATCTTTCGTAGGATTATGCGGTGTTTTGAATCAAGGTATGAGCGGAGTCACCCTCGTATATATCTTGATAGGATTCTTCGGGTATTTGGCATTCGGCGATAACGTCGCAGGCGCGGTCACGTTAAATCTCCCGAAAAACGCTTAGTAAGTAAACATTTATTTGTTTTGTAACCCTCGTAAGTGTGAAAATTTGTTTCAGCGCCGCTCAAGCCGTCAATATATTAGTGGGGGGAGCGGTGTTTTGTACGTTCGGGCTGCAATTTTACGTGTGCATCGACATCATGTGGAATTTCATCAAAGATCGTTACGCCAAAAGACAACAACTCGCCAATTACGTAATGCGTACCGTAATGACGTTCCTTTGCGTTACGTTAGCGATAGCGGTACCGACGATCGTGCCGTTCGTTTCTTTGATCGGGGCTTTTTGTTTTTCGATATTAGGTCTGGCGGTACCGATCGTCATCGAAATGTTGACGTTTTGGGATAAGGGATTCGGAAAATTCAATTGGAAAATTTACAAAAATATCGTTGTAGTTGTAGTGGCCGTTATGGCGCTCATTTTCGGCTCTAAATCTGCCATCGAAGATATAATCGAAATGTATTCGAGTAATGCTTTAATGAATAATGATACTTTGTATAATTCGACGTCGGTTTCTTCTATAAACGCCTCATCGATTCTAATCGAAACTACGACGGATTTATCGTTGAATTCGACTGTGTGAAAATGGGAAAATTCGTTAAAAAAATGTGATTTTTTTTATAAAATTTTGTATCATCCTGTATATATATTCCATTCGAAGAAATTTTTTATCGAATTGGCATTTGAAAGCAAAATTAGAAAGAAATTTATCAATTTTCAGGGGGCGATTTATAAAAACTGGAAAATCATTTTTTCTGTGATTTTAGATTAAAAAAAAATCGAGTTTTAACCTTTTTTCTGTGATTTTTGTTATCCAATTTATATGTATATGTACCGAGTAGTATTTTATATATATTTTTTTGGTATTTATTAATATTTTAAAATATTTTCCGCGGCTTTTTCTTCGATATTTCCGCATTTAACAAAATTATAAATAAATCGATCGACATATATTTGAAACACCCTCGTAATATTGATAACATACTAAATGATCGAGAGAAAGCCGCATCACCCTGTACGTATTTAAAATTAATATTAAGTAATTTGTTACTTATATTCTTTACCATTTAGTATAATTTTTTATTATTATTATTATAGAGGTTAAATTTTGGTCATTTTTTAAATTTAAAAATTCTCATTTTTTTCCTTTCGACCACTGAAACTATCTCACAACCCCCGTGGATTCATACTTTATTTTCTTTCCCTTTTTTTTTCACCAGCCATTAATATTTAAACCGTTTTAACCCCATTCCATCTATACTACAACATTAATTTACAATATTTATACACTGCTCTACGTAAAAACATTATTTTGCAAACTGTGTCTCGAAAATGCAAAAAGTGATTTTTGTTATATTTTTTTCTCCCTTAAAATAAGGGAATAATATTTTTAGATGGCTTTCACCAAAGCTCCCTATAAAAATTTTAATGTAGTGTAGTTAATTTACTTTATATTCAATAAATAAATTTTTTATGTAGAAGAGTTTATTTTTCCAACCGTTAAAGTGTAGTGCGACCAGCATAGATTAATACTAAGTACGCCATCTAATGCAGAATGTCCAAACTACAATATAAATTCTACTAATTATTAACTCATTGTGCAGTTTATTGAAGTAAACAGTTTGGGTATTATCGAGCAGATGGCGCTGCGTGTATTAAAAATTAAGTATAACAATGGAGGACTATTGGAATAATAACGGACTCGCCCTCTATGCCAAAGTACACCGTAAACCCCACCAATATTTTCCTGCACAGTACTTTGGGTATTATCGAACAGATGACGCTCCGTGTAATAAAAAAGAAAATTCAGCAATGGAGGACTAATAGATTAATACCTGACGCCGCGCCCTCTATGCCAGAGTGTCCGAAGTACGTTCTAAAATCCACTGCATAAAAGATCTGAACGGAAAGTTTGGATATTGTCGAACAGATGGCACTTTCAAAAATATCCAAATATAAACTTTTTCTGGTTTTCTCAGGGTTTTAGGTTTAATAAATCAAACAAAATAGATAAAACGATATTTTATTTCTACAATATTAAGAAATTTATACCTAGTATAGTAAGAAAATCACTTTTTTCGTGAATTTCCTCTCTCTATACCAAACAAGTGGAAAACAACAAAACAAATTTGGTAATTAAATAAACGCAAATCTTCAAATAACAATTAATACCTAGGCACTGTATATAATGAGAAATAGAATATTAAGAACGAGCCATTTTTTAATAATATATATAATTAATCCACAATTCAAACGTATATATCTATAATACAAATCTGAGAAAATTTTCCGTCGAGAAAAATCGAAATTTTTCAATAACTCATCGCACCACGGTCCATACACCTCGACCGACATCGATTCCCAAACTTCCTTTTTTTTTTTTTCAATGTAAAACTACCCCGGACACGTAATTAGTATATGCACCCCGACCGACGTTTTATTGCAACCGTATTTCATACGATACGAGGGTGATACGAAAGTTTCGTTTCATTCCGAAGCCGCGATTTATCGATTCGACAATTTAATTGACGGTTTCTCGTTCGAATGGGAAATAATTTCGAAATAAACGAGTTTTTTATCGATTAAATTTATTACAGAGGCACGTGATAAAGTAATTCGATTAAATATTATGATACTTAAAAGCAATTCTTTTTATTGATGTATTTATAATCACGTTTATCACAAATATGACGAAATGGAATTTCGTGCGACGCGGTTAATCCGTGTTTCAAATAAATAACTTGAAAAAATAAATTTGTTCGGCCACACAAACGACCTTATTCGGCCCCGATGGATTTTCTACCTTTTAAAAATTGTGTTAGCTAACCGTCGCGACACCGGTTAGTTTAAGAAGGGCTTTATTCGGTTTTAAGTATTTTTTCAAACTATTTAAAGAGATATTTGTTATTTGCGAACCGTCGCCGCGCCGGATACTGTACGAAAGGCTTTATACATATATAAAAAAAACAGATAAGCGAAGAAAAAAATGGTTTTAAATATTTTTTGAAACTATTAAATGATAATTTCCATTATAAAGGACCATTAGCGGCGCCGGTTGGTGTGCGAATGGCTTTAGGAGAAAAATTAAATTTTCCGGTTTTTCGACGTTCGAAAATAGATATTCGATACTGAAAAACAAATAAATAAGTACAACAAAAAAATAGCATTTAATTGAGCCCAATTCACCAAAAAAAAAATGAAATTTGAAATTTTCAAAATTTTTTTTAAACAATTATTTTATTTTTTTTTTCTGGTGCAGGCCCACGTTTTTGTTCTAAATTTGTTTTACATTTTAATCGTTATTATCAATTTACAAAATATTTTAATACTAATTTTTTATTTCCGATGTTTTTTTGGAAAGCAAAAAAAATCCGTTTCGATATGTGGTGCGCTCAAACTTTTTTCTCTTTTTCATCCTCGAGCTGCGAATCGCTACTATCGCCGGCTACGCTTCTAAAATCCACCCCGGCAAAAAAAAACCAGTTACGAATACGAATAAACAAATAAAAAAAAATAAAAGAAGAAATACTCACTTGGACGGTTCGACTATAACGCTCTGCTCTACCATCTTTTCGATATCTTCGATCAAATTAGCCGCTCGATCTCCCGCCGCACTTTTAACGTTACAATCCACACTCTCCACTTTATTATCCTCGACCTCAATTTTCTTTTCCTCTTCGTTCGTTTCCGGTGTATTAACATCGAATCGAACCGAACTGAAATCCGCCCAACCTCCGACGGTATCTTCGCTTTGACCGGCCGCCTTCCAAGGATCGCTGCCTCCGAACGACGTCGAATCCGACGTCGTTTCTTCGACGGCGATTTTCGGCGAAGTCCAAGCTACGAAAAAACAAAAAAAAATCGTATGTAAAACGATTAATTTCGATTTATTTATCGAACTCACGATCGATTTCCATGTTATTATCGTCGTTTCCGGTCGGTAGTTCTTCGTCGCTATCGCTGCTATACGCCGCTTCGTTTCTGTCGTTTTTTTCTATGACAGTTTGAAAAGTGTGTTCCCTGTCGTCGAATATTTGATCGTCGGCGTCGTCCAAAGTATTTATACTTTGGGCGCAAACCTGTTTGAATATTTCTTGTTGTTGAACCATATCCCCTTCCGATAAATCGAAATTCATTTCCACCCTCGGTTCGATCGATCTAAATATTACGAAACAACAAAAAATTCAACACACTTTTCGATAATAACCCGTATATCGTAAATTAAATTGGAAAAAACTGATAATATATTTGTAGAATCTTTATATCGCCCCTCGTATCTTTACTGAAATTGAGAATAATGAAAATAAAATTTCTCGAAAGTTTTTATTAACCCTCGTATATAGAAATAAACTTATTGTGCAATTGTAATCCCTCGTATTTGTAATCAAAATAAAATTAGAAATAATTGTAATACACTGGATGTCCAAAATTAGTATATTCTCTATATACTAATATCTTGGTATACTTCGAAAAATAATGAAAATTCATTTAATCGAACGCCATCTAGAGGCTAAGAGCTTAATCAAAAAAATATAAACGTCGATGTTATAGGGAACTGTAATGTAAAATCTCGTAGTTCTATTGGAAAACAATAGATCGCGCTGTGAATTATTTAAAGAAATTTTCAAGTGGAAAATTTGAAAGAAAAACTTACTGGAGCGTATCGTTTCCGAGATTGAAAGCGTCGTCGCTGAAACCGCTGTAACCTTCTATAAATTGTGACGTCGAATTCTGTATCTGATACTGGAAGAACATCTGAAATAACTGTAGTATAAATACAGGGGGAAACAATTGAAAAAAAAAAAATTAGTACCTGTTGTTGTAAGGCGCTCGATTGAGGAAAAGGGATGTCGCCGTAATCGTCGTTATTATCCACCGAACTATTAGGATGCGCACCTCCCTAAAAAGAAAATTCCCCTTAAAAAAACGAAAAAAAATATATGCAAAAAAAACTTACTAATAAAGTTTCTTGTATTTTATTCGTTTCCTCCAATGTGGTTTCCTTGAATTCGTCTAAAGACTTAGCGACTTCCGGTAGATTATCTTTGAGATAATGTCCCAATGAATTGTTACATAACGTTACGATTTTATTCATTATACTTATCAGATGACCCATGTATCCTTTACGGATACCATGTAATTGGGATCTGATGAAATAATAATAGAGATAATTGAAAAAAATTGGGGGGTAGAGAGGTAATTGGGTTTAACTTACTGTTGTTCGTCGTTCTCTTTCCAAGCGTTTATTATTCTTTCGATAACTCTACATTTAGATAACAACTGCAAGGAAAAATATGAAATTTATTATACTGGATGTCTCAAGTAAGTAGGAATAAGTGGAAAGATGTATTTGACGAATATTTTGAGAAAAAATGTAAAATTAAAAATTTATTATACTGGATGTCCCAACTAAATGTATTTCATGAATATTTTGAAAAAAAGAATATGAAATTCATTATACCAGATGACCCAAATCAGCGACTTGTTTTGATTTCCAAATTAGTAGTAGTAGTAGTAATTTTTCATCAAAACATTGAAAATTTAATATTAAATATACTGTATGTCCCAATTAGTAGATTTTATGGAAATTATTTCTATATAAAAAATAAAAAAAAAGAGCAACGAATTAAAATGTAACACCAAATCGCGATATTAATAATAAGTACGTCCCGTATGAATAAAATCAAAAATTACTCACGTGTTTACTTAAGGCATTAGAAGTTTCGTCGTTATCGTCGGACGAATGAATTTTCAAAGCTCCCATAAGGCAATTTTCGACCTGAGTATGCAAAAAATTGTTCCACTGATATTTAAAAAACAGATCCAGCAACAGGGACAACGTTTCGTTCATTTCGATCTCCTTCAACAATTCTTGATTATTAGTAGATATCAAAGCAGAGAATAATTTCGTTACTTGCAAACGGATATTACCCAAAGGGGGATCCAATATACCAACGGTAGTCGATACGGGAATTTGCTACAAGAAATGAAAAAAAAAAGGAAAATCAAAAAATCGACTTAACTGAGACGATTTCGATAATATGTATCACCTTCGGAGGATCTACGAGCAAATCGTGAAACTGTTTGATTCGATCCTTCATCACTCTTGTCGTATTCGATATGCTCCTTTGTTTTTGTTCATTATCGCAAATTTCTTCGTTGATATTCGTCCCGTACAAATTTTGTGTCGAACTGAATTTCGAAGCGTTCGATTGATTGAAATCCAAAAGTGATATGATCACTTGGATACCGCCGACTATTGCGCTTTCACTTTTCTCCTCGCCCGATAAAATGTAATCCAATAGAAGCGATATCGTTTCGGAGCTGGAACGATATAAAAAACAAAATTCATGACATTTGAAGACAAATAAATTCTGTTTTCAAAATCAATCAGAAGTTTCGGTTCAGGTCATTTGAACTACTGCGACAATTACCATATGAAATCGATAATCTTTTGGATGGAACATTTGAGCTACTCGCGAAAGAAATTATGTTTTAGATCATTGGTAGTATTGAATAGGTTGGGTCATTTGAACTACTGTGAAATTCAGCCATTCCGATTATCCACAAATTTTTAGGTGAATCATTAGAAATTACGTTCTAATATCATTAGAAAGTTTTGTTTCAAGTTATATGAGCTACTAAGACAAGGAGGAAAAATTATTGAGCACAGAAACATCTGGTAGAATCATTTAAACTAATTTAAGAGAATATTTTTAGATCAGATCATGTGAAACGATATTTTTTTTTTATTTTTGGTTAATTATATCACTCAAATTCGTCATTTGGATTACCTACACACTTTTGTATGAGTCATTTGAACTACTATGTCATTTGAATCGTTTATTTGAGCTCAGGAGAAATTTTTGAGGTACGATCATTTGAACTACTTGATGCAAAACTCAATTTGAGTGAAATATACTTACGATTCCAAAGTATTAAGCAAGGGATCCGGATCGACTCTCTCGACGGCGTTCTTCTGATTATCTCTAGCTATCCTAATGAAATCACACAACAATTGAGCAACATTATAATGCCTCTCTTTATCTACTTTAGGATTCAGAAGAGATATCAAAGATTGTATGATATTTTGACTGTCTAACCACTGAAAATAGGAAAACTATCCATAAAACCGAAAGTTAATTATAGTATTTACACTCACATTCAATATATTCTGATTCATTTCAATACCTTCGACTTGCGTCATCAATTTGAGCATGAGATCCATGATGGCGGAAGTGCCTAAGTGCTTGAGCAGTAACGATATGAAGGTGTCTTTAGCTTTTAAAAAATCTAGGACCTGTAAGCACGTGAACTGATACGATAGCCAGTTCTGTTTCCGTAGGAATACCAAATTCACCACCATATAAACATTTTTTTGTGTTCGTAGCAAAAAGAAACGAAGAAAAATTCGTATTATAAATCAATAATATCTAATAATAAATCTAACTATTCATATAAAAGCCGAAGCAAACTATCCAGTATCACAAGTTTTATAATAAAAAAGATTTAAATCGATTATTTTAGTGGAGTAGTTCAAATGTACCGTGAAGATAAATCTACATATGAAACAAGTGATACTGAATAGTTTTTTGTTTTTTGGAGCAGTCAGTGAATCTGAATTCCAACAAAATATATAAAAGAAATTAAATAAAAAAGCGATAAAATAAGCGGTTAATAAATAAGAAATAATATCACAAACCTGCTCAGTCTTCTTAGCTATAAGGGCACCCATAACTTTACTAAAATACGAAGCTAATAGTGGATTAACTGGTTGATCGGACTCCAAGAATGTATACAACTTATCTAAAAGTACTTTATCACTAGCCAATTTTTCGTTTAAAGCGGGTACATCACAAGTAAGTAATTCGCATGCTATATTCGGATATTTAAATCTACTCCTCTCTTCGATTTCAACAGAAGGTTCTTTCGTTATCAAAGAGATTAGTTCTTCCATAATTTCGGTTTTTTGTAGACTACAAAACAATTTATAAAAAATATCAAATTACTCGTATATTATTATATAAAACGCTTACTTACAATTCTATAAGCATTTTATTTTGTAGTCTACATTCGTTAATTATATCTTCAGAATCCATAATTTCTTGTATAGTAACATCCTATTAGAAATAAATATTCAAATAAACAAATAAATTAATTAATGTTATTTTAATATACATACCTCTTTGGCTAACAGAGCCTCAATTTGGGTAGAAGTATTATGTTTCCAGAACATGATAATATAATTATCTGTAAAATGCAATTATTTCGTAATAACAACAATGATATAATAAAAAAAATTTAAATAACAATATACGTAAAAATTAGTTTCTGTCAAACAATATAAATTACTTTAAAATAATCAATAACATATATTAAAACGTATATTATATAATGATATAAAATAAAATTTCAAAGAATAAAACAGAATAATAAAAAAATACTTACTTTAGAGTTATTGTTTTACAAGTTTTAGTTTGGGTTCATTTAAAATTGATATATAAATGTTCACGAATCACAAACATAAATCCATTAATTCTAAATATCATATCACAAATTTCACTTTGATTAAATAATAAAAAACGTATGTTATTCGTAATAACCTATTAATGAAAATAATTCCGTAGAATGGTACAAACGATCCGCCATTCCAAATTCACAAAGCACTTGTTGAAATTCGACGCGATGACAGATGCGAAGCGCTAAATTCAAAAAATAATATATAAAATTATAATAATTATACAAATAGTTGCTATAAGATAATAATCTATCATATTGTTATAATAAAACGCCTTATATATATACGATTATAATAGAAATAATCAATTAATATTATTTTAAATTATGTTTCTATGTACGGTACAATCGGGAACTAAATGTTCTTCTCCTTTTTTAAAAATTGACATTGACAAGTTAGAATTGTGTAAAAGAAGAAAAACAGTGTTACCAAGGTACGAATGTATCTATAACCCTAGTTACCGTTCCATAATAAATCAATTTATAATAAATCGTGTGTAGTTAAAATATTTATTATCTATTTATTATTACATAACGGTGCTAGAATTTATTAAAATGCTATCATAAGTATTCGATATATAAATTATATGTTAAAACCTCGTGATCGAAGTGCGTGTATGAATGTATATTGAGTAGCCGCGATTTTTTTGACAGTTTAGTGCATACACCTGTCTTGTGCCCTAAAATTTTTCGAAAAATTAATTATAATTCTTATAATGTCAAAACATAAAGATAACCGTTGGTCTAATTACGCGCTGAGAATTATAATAAATACAGTATCCCATCCATTCGAATACGCGAAAGTATTAATACAGGTTAGTTTTCATATTTTTTCCATCGTATATCATCCTTAATTTTGACATTTTAGATCGGCTACGAACCGATTCCACCAAAAGCTACAAAAACCCTATTCGGAAAACACGCTCTTAAATTACCAAACATTTTTGAATATGGTAATAAATTATAACATGTAAATTTCCCGTTTAAATAGTTTTTTTTTGTAGTAAAACATATTAAATCTGTCGACGGGTTCGTTGGTTGTTACAACGGATTAGCACCGAAAGTATGTGGAAATTTAATGAGCGCCATCGCTACACAAAGACTTACGGATTATTTCCAACCCCCTGTAGAACAAGAAGATTTAGAGGAAGAACCAACAGATGAACAACAGTCAGTTTTGATTTACTGTATAAAATATTTATTATTGTCATGTTTTGTTATTATTTTAGGAGAAAAAATTTTATAAGAGCCCTTAAATGTGAAGTAATGACGCATTCGGTTGCTATAGTCGTTAGTCAACCTTTTCACGTGATTACGGTTAGAATGATGGCTCAGTTTATTGGAAAAGAAACTAAATACGCGTAAGTACAATTATTTATTAATAAAATAGTGTTATACCAATAAAAGTTTTTTTAAAGTTTGTTTTTATTTTTTTGGTGGAATAAACCGAAGATTAACCCAAATTTTTGCTTTTGCTATAATAATTGATGGAATTGTAAAAATATGATTTTTAGGGGTATATTCAGTTCAGTTCAAGAGATTTACCGCGAAAACGGTCTATTAGGTTTTTTTAGCGGCTTAATACCGAGACTTATCGGTGATATATTGTCGGTATTATTGGCCAGCGGTTTAACATACATCATAAATAGATATGTTATCGACGAGAAGGAATTGAAAGTTTATACCTCACCAACCATGACGGTAAATACAATTCCCCGTCAATTACGTACTTTTCTAATAAAATTTTCCTTTCAGTTTTTATCGACGACCATAACTTATCCGTTTCAAGTTATATCGAACTGCATGGCGGTAACGGACAGTGGTTTAACCGCTGGTTCACCCCCATATATGCCTCACTACAAGAATTGGATCGATTGTTGGGGCGATTTATCCAACAGGAATCAATTGAAGAGAGGATCTAGTCTATTAGTTCGATATTATGTCGGTCCTTCTATAATAATCGGAGGACAACCTGTACCATTTACTACTAACAATGATAAATTGATGTAAAATCGCACTTTTTAAATTATTTTTTACAATATTATAACGATTTTGTTTGTGAATAGAAAAATCTAGTTACTAATGTTGTTTTATTTAAAAAAAAATCACCTTTCAAATGAAACCCAAAAAATAATGTTAAAACGATGTATTAAAAGAAAACATATATAAAACGAAAAAATATTTGACACTTAAACGTATATACCAACCGATAATAGTAAAAATAATATGCCGAAACCCGAAAAAATTGAAGCTACCAGTGCCACCATTAATTCTTTTCGTAAACTTCTCGTTTTCTTCGTACTGGTCACTTCGTATACGAAAAACCAAGCCGTAAAAAATATACCGATCCCCAATAAAACTAGAGTTAAATGCGGAAACACAGCGGGGTTCACCGGAGACGTGTATCTCACTAATTTCGATGTATCTACCTAAAAAGACATTTCTAAAAATTTGATTCTAAATTTACAATAGAAAAATATTTACCATTATGTATTATTGCAAACGGAGCTATAGATATTTGTATATCAAAAAACGTGGACAATTTTTTAAAGATTATTATTAATTTGTGTATAACAAAATGTCAAAGTCAAAAACGTCAAATCGAAATAGTACACGTAAAAAGTGAATGCTTAATAGAGTGAGAAATACAAAAATATAACTCGTTAAAAAGAGATACAAAATTGTTAATTTATAGATCTGAAATACAAGAATAAAAATAGTGAGGCATATGAATATAATGTGATAGAAAGAAATACGTAACGGATTTAGATTGAGCAAAATCAAAACAGTGAAGTATTCAATTATAATGTGTTAAAAAGAGTTAGAAAATCGCACTGAATACAAGTCAACAAAATAATTGTTTATAAAATAGAAATTATTGAATTACTAACAAAAAATGTGAATAATTTTTAAAATTATTAATTTTATACGTAAAAACTGAACGTGTAATAGAGTGAAATATACGAAAATGTAAAATATAACTTGTTAAAGAGAGATACATAATCTATAATTAGTAGATCTAAAATATAAGGTTGACAATAGTGAGGTATACAAATATAATGTTATAGAAAGAGATACATAACGGATTTATATTAAGCAAAATCGAAATAATGAAGTATGCAAATTCGCATTGAATACTAGTCATAAATATAAATAATATAAATAGTGTAACTAATTTTGTTATAACAACTTTTTACTATTAACTACATAATGAAATGTATAATTCCATAATTTATATTCAAAATTTAATGTAGTAATCCATTTCGATACGATATTACTATCTTATATCATTCCTAGATGGTAGCACGCAACGTATATTCATTAATAAAGAAATTATATTAACACCAATTATACATATTGATAATTGGTAATTATAATATTTATTTATTTATCGCATATTCTAACATAGATTATGTGTATAATAATCACTTACTATGTGAGAAAAAAATTAATATTTAGTTTTATAAAAAAAAAATAAAGTCCTTTTTTAAAAAAAAATATATGTATATAGTTATGTACAAACATTATTAAGACAATTTTTGCTTCTAGAATAAGGTAATTTTCGAAATACAGTGTGAGGTGAGATTATTACTTCAACGGAAATATAATTTCTCAATGAAGAAAAATTACAGTTATAGTAAACTTGAATAAATAAAACAAATTGTATTAGAGCGATGGTATATTAAAGTTTATTTAAAAAAAAAGTCGATAATTTGAAAAAAAAAATTATTTACATAATAATTATAGATAAATCTCTATCTCTCTCTTTCTCGTCTCTCTGCCCGATTTGTTATGAGGTCATTAAGTACTTTCCTAAATTTTTTAGATCGTCCCAAACATTTTCTACGGCTGACATAGTAGTAAAAATTAATAGGGATAGAAGCAGAAAATAAACGAGAAGGGCGAGAGGCATCAGCGTACGGCGTGAAGGAAAAGCGTTTCAAAATTCGCAGTCAGTTTATTGTAGTGGTCTCACTGTGTAAGGAGAGCTTCTGTGTTTTGTTTTTTTTTTTCGAAAACTTTCATTTCGAAATAAATCATTTTAAATGAGCAATGTCTAAGAGACATGTCGCTTATATAAAACCAGACGAACCTAGTTTTCTTAAAAAATTGAAAAAAGAGGCCGGATATATCGAAGGACCTACAGTAGATACTAAAGTAGGTTAGGACATCCCTGTATGTTGGATTTTTTTTTTCGTTAATTTACGTAATTTATAGCGTGAACGATACGGAAATATTTCCGAAGAAGATTTATTAGATACTGAAGAAGAACAACCTACCGTTGTAGTCCTGAAAACGGGGGATCTAACAGTAGAAGAAGCCAAATTCGAAGAAGAGAGGTTAAAGAAACGTAAGTCTATATTTTGATTCAAATTTAACTTTAACGTGTCTCATTCACTTAATATATTAGATAATACGACGTTTAAATATCATTATATATGTATTTAAATTTGTTTTTGTGAGTATTGTTGAAAAATATCTCGTCAGCAGCTAGACGACATTTACGACGTTGCCGAGTTTTGCAGTGAAAAAATCTTTAAATATGTTGGATTTTCATTTAGTTGGAAATTAGTGAAAATATCTATAATTCTATAATATTTATAATTTATTGATCATTGATAGTTTAAATTTCAGTAAAAATAATCATTTTATATCGTTTTATTGTGTACTAATTGATGGATAAATAAATTCATTAACAACCATGCTATTAATTATATTTTGTTTTATATTTCACATTTTCGATTTTTCCATTACTATATCGACGAATTTTATCGAAGTTACGTCATATATGTCAAATTAAAAAATTCATATTAAACAAATTTTCAATTAAAAAACGAATCATTAGTTTCGCAGATTATAAACAAGATCGTGCAACGGTGTAATTATGTTTCAATAGATTGCCGTAATTCGGCCATGATCGTTATGCGCAATCGTAATCGAAAAGCGCGAATACAAACCCGCCAACTTTTCATATTTCAATTTAACGCAAAACTTTGGAATCACAAATTTATTTTGAAAATTATTTCATGTAAAAAATAAACCAGCGACAGGATTAATTTAGTAAGGAATCGGAAAAATAATGGATCTCGATATTTTGTTGTAAATATAACGCTTACACAATTTTGTAATTAATTTTTCTCCACGTCGGATAGGCTATCAAAACGAGACGGGCTTACGCGATACCACGTCGTCAGAGCGGTATAGCATATTTTGGACACGTGATCGTTGGAGCTCGTTGTTAAGACTTTGGAAAGGTGCTTACTCCCCTTTTTGACGAAAATGGTTTGGTCTATTATACGGAACGGTATTTTGCTTCAGCCTGGCTGGCAGATAAAATTTTCTTCAGCCGCCATATTTAATAAAATTGCGTTTTATGACCTTTACATATATTTTTTTTCAAGTATATCTACGTGAGGATTTTTTAAGATTTTTTTTTGGTAAAAAATTTTAGATACATCTCAATATATTTTTTAAATGCATTTATGTCAGATCTATACAAGGTGATTCAATAATGAATTGTAGATTTTAGGATAAAAAGTATGAAGTATAACATTTTCACGTATACAGGGTGTATGAAATTTTAATTGTAGTATTTCGAATAACTTTTTGGTGATTTTAACGCGTTTTCACGACTTCTATTTGAACTAATCAATTTTTCAAACTTATCATTTTCTATTTGTTGTTTGTACTATTTAATTTTGACACCCTATAATTCACGAAACGTTTCATTAATTCGAGTTGATTTCTAACATTTCTAATTTCGTCTAATTTTTGTGTAGTTTTCTTATCAATTGAACACTCTGTATCACGTTAATGATTTTATTATAGAAAAAGAAGAAACTCCGGCAGATTTAAGTGAACCTGTCGTATTTAAACCCCCGAAAAAAACTAAAGACGAAAATTCTTCTTCTTCTAAAATTAAATCGTCGAATAAAGGAAAACAAATTAAAAATAAAACGCTTTTATCTTTTGACGAAGAAGACAACGACGATTAATTAAACGTAAGTATATTTTTTTATAAAACAGATCGTTATTTACGTCCCTCGTATCGTTTAAAATGACCAATTAAGAAAAATCAATTTCTAAAACTAATTCGAAAATTTCGCAGGCCACCTGTAACGCGATGGTACCCGATAACTGAGTATTGATTTTCCAACTTTATAAATACGATGGTTAGTTGGGCATAAACTCGTAGGGACGATCGAAAAATGTCAGATTTTTATCATATTCATATCGAAATTCATACCGGGGCATTTTTTAAATGGTTTGAATTTTGTTTCAGTTAATTTACTCTATTTGCTTAATTAATTTGTGTTTTTGTGTTTTTGAAAACATTCCTCGAGTGTATTCATACGAATTCTCATTTTTTTCTTTCAGACATAGTGTAAAAAAATCCTTCAAAACGCATTATTATCATAATACAGATCGTATTAAAAGCTCTACTTCTTTATCGGACACTGTATTTATTGTTATCGAAAAAAAAAATATGTGATCATTATAAAAGTATTTTTTATATATACCTACAAAAAATAAAACACCTTGTATATAAATATATTAATTTTTTTTTCTACGAAATGTTTGAGACCATCAAAAGTAGGCGTTGAGGAAAAGTTATTAGATACAGAGTATATAATATACACATCATGAACAAAATGAGGTTCGGGCGCAACCATTCTTAATACAGAGGGAAGTCCGCTTGCGAGTTTTTTGCCGGGTGCGGTATCTCCCATTTAGAAAAAAAAATTCCTATTGAATCATCGTCTCGATGGGATTTTCATTATCATTTCCAAAATTTCCAATAAAACTTTCATTCCACTATGTATTTTAGATACGAAACGATGGTTAGATCGAATAATAACGTATCTAAATAAAATTTTCTTTTCAAATTTTTTATATCATCACGCAAATTCCAATCGAAAATGTTTTTTTTGTAATATAAAACCGGAACCAAAACGAAACAATAACAAAAAAATAATTTTTCTCTTTAAAATCGATAAATTTCCACAATTGTTATAAAATTTTATTCGACAGCTTACGTTGCGAAAAAATCGTAAGACGTTGTGGGATAGAGAAAGCGACGTCACTGTTTCGGGTCACGTGACGTACCGTTAGACGCCATATTGGCAGTTTAGTGCTGCTTTGCTAGGGGTTAGCGATGTGTGTTTAACCGTCTACGGTGTTTTTTAATTAATAATAACCACGATTATTTATAATAAATAATTTGTGATGAGTTGTGTTGTTTATTGTGTCGAAATAAAGTGTCGATGGTTTTAAATATCGCGGGTATTTACGACTATTGTCGATTGTCACATCAAAGTTCTATTGGCGGTGCAGATGTTCTGTTTCTTTCGAGTGAAATCCCATGTGCCATGGCGGGAATTTTAGAAAATTAAACCAATCAAGGTAAAAATTCTAACCTAATACTATTAATATACATGTAATATACGCCCAATTTATTTGTGTTGATTGGGTAACACTTTTTTTTGTGCCCCAGTGGCGTTGGTTGGACGGTAAATCTTGTTATCTTTTCTCTACACAGTCCCACAGTCCAAACCAGTGGTGGAGCAATAGGATTTTCACTTTGCCTTTTCGTTTCAAATTAGGCTTCGTTTTTGTCATTTGTTTACGTCTGTCAATCTTTTTATTATTATTAAAACAAATTACCAATAGAACAATTCTAGGTTATGTTTTCGATTACATAGAAATCGTTTTAAACATTAAAAATAATATTTTTCGTTCAATTCATAACTGTTTACATTATAAAACTTATAAATTCGTTAATTCGTTTGTTTTTTATAAAAATATTATGGAATGAGAGTAAATTATATCGTTATATCGAAGCTATTCAATTTGTTGGGAATTCTATTAAAAAAAAACTTGACCACATCTCTTCTGTGGTATCAAAGCAACTGATAATAACAATGATTCATTTTCACCTAAATAAGTTATCAATTGTTCGAAAGTTGCTTTTTCTTATAAGGTCTTTTATATATTCATATGATTCAATTTCTGTCAGTATTTACGTGTTTATTGTTGTTTTCTATTAATATGACACGTGTTTTGATATGTGTGTCGCTTTTTCTTATATTGTTTTTTTTTATATTTATCGATTCGCGGTGTTTTTGGTTTTCGTTTGTATACGGTTTTTCTTGTGTCGTAGACATCTGACCTATCGGCTATGGCAGCTATCGTGGAAATGGGGGAGGTTGAAGACATTCATTCCAAAGAAGAAGGTGATTAATCCCAATTTTTGTTAAAACCGAATTTGTCGTTATTTTCACGTTTTTCCTTATAGGTAACATCATTATGAATGGTGATTTATCGAATAATGTAGATATGGAAAATCAAGTTAGTCAAGATAGTGTTAAAAAAAGCGCGGTTCCTCTCGAACCAATGGACACAGATGATAACAGTGATACCAAAGAAAAAGAAGAAACTGAAGACAGTAACGAAGATGAAATAGAAGACGACGACGAAGAAGATAGAGAAGAAGAAATCGTTAATAACGTCGAACGAACTTCCGTAGAAAACAATCCTTCGCCAATAGGCGAAGATGAAGCTCCAATGGAAGTTCATGAAATTAACGAGAGTCAATCGGAGGAAAACGAAGTTCGATCTGAAGAATTGGTTGATGATAGTAGCCAAGAAACGAAAGCCAGTGAAGAACAAACAGAAGACGAGGAAATGGCGGAAAAAATAACTGAAGAAAACGATAAAACGAATGACGATAACAGTCGACAAGTCGACGAGAATAGCAAACAGAGTACTGAAGGATCGGAAACGTCTATAAAAAAATTCGAGGAGGATTTCGTTAAAGACAAAGTTGTAGAAATACACGAAATCGATTCAGATGACGACGACGACGAAGCAAACAAAATCGGTGATCCGATCGAATTGAACGACTCGGGAGGTGAAGACGGCGACGTTGTGATAGTTGATGCACCAAAAGAGAACGGAACGTCAGAAGTTATAGATTTGGAGACGCCGGAGAAGAAAATCAAGGAGAAAAAACCATTTGAAGCAGTCACTCCAAGGTATCGCCATTTTTTTTATCATAATTACATCTTTTTTTATTTGTAAAGTTGATGTTTTGGTTAAATAACATGGAATAATTATGTTCATATTACAAAATAATATAGCTGACAACATGGCTTTAGATATATTGAACGTAACCTGTTTTAATTGACGTTTATAACCTTAAATTGTGTATTGACAGTTTTACTGTCATTTTTTATACTGTGAACGAGTCGTTTTTTGGCGACTGATGTATTTAGTATTCACTTTTTTTTATTTGTTGTCATTATTTAGTATAAATTTCAAATTATTTCTTCCAACTCGATAAAAATCATCTTATCTTCGATATGATATTAAATTTTTATGTTCAGATGTCAATTTGAGTTTGTTTTTAGTAAATAATAATTTGTGGATCTTAATTCAAAGACTTCTTTGACGTAAATTTTGAACGATCATTAAAAATTGCTTTTTATAACCTTCAATTTAAACATAACCTTAATTGTCACGTTTAATGCAGGACTTAAGACGTTTTTAGCGACTAAAATTTCGAGTATTTCAATTATTTCTATCTAAATATTTGTTAATTAATGAATGCAGTTTTTTATCGATTTTCTGTTTATTTTTATAATTTCTTTATTGATGTTCTAACCTTAACTTTCACAACCCCAAAAAAAATTGACAAATAACTACTATCTATTTGAGTCGTTTTTTAGCGACTACTCTTTCTAGCTGTTCGTTTCTTCTACTTCAATATTTGACGGTATTATTTATGCAAACCTGATATTCAACTACTATTCTAATACTAAATATCTACGATTTTATGTTTTGAGTCGTTTTTTAGCGACTACTGGTATTTAAACGAACGTTAAAAATTGCCGTTCATAACATAACCTAATTTATTTGTGTCAATATCACGGCCTCCTCTATTAGACATCAAAAAATTTATTTGCATAAATGTCAAAACGTCAAAGTAACGTCACATTGATTATTAAGAATAAAATGTTAAAATTTCCAATTTTCTATTAAAAAATAATTTAAATGAAGGTTAAAACTGAATCAAAATCCTCCCTTAGGTAAGCTGATTATATTTTTTTTCTATATATATAGTATGTTCTCGATTGATTACGTATTAATAGTTTTGTTATATACAGGAGGAGTTCGAGGAACTTGAATAAAACTAAAAGTTACGCGGAAAGCGATAAGGAAGACACAGATACGGGGAAAGTGAAAAAATACGAAAAAGAAAAAATGATGATGATGATGAGGGGAGTGGAGGAACGTTTACCGATGCCGACGACACCGTCGACGGCCGCCGCAGCGGCGGCGGCATCGGCTTCCGAAGAATCGGATATAGAAGAAATTTTACCTCAAGATCCTTTGGCGTGTAACGATTCGATAACAGTCGAAAGGATACCGTCGGATAAATCGAAAAGTACGATAAAGAAAACTCCAATAGTCGTTAACGATACCAAAAGACTAGTAGAAATAGCGACCAAGAGTAATTGTAACAGTAACAATATTCCTCAGGGTACTAAAAAAGAACCTACCTTAGTTATAATAGATACAAATTCTATTTTATCGGGTCGGGGACCGATACCTGTAAATAAAAATTCCGCCGCCTCCAACGCGAACAATCCCATATCGAACGCGACGTCCTCTTATCAGACCGTACTGCCGATGGCGTTGCCCGCGCAAGGGATGTACCCGCCGAATATGCGAGCAACTATCACCCCTATACCCGTTAATCAGCCGCCGATTTTAACCGCCGCCTCTCAATCGGCTAAATTGTCGCCGGCGACTATAACTCCCGCCCAAACGAATCCCCTCTTACCGAGTTTGACGGACGATATGTTTGTCGTCGAAGCGCCATCTTTTATCGTACCGTACGTTTACGAAAAACCGCCCGTTAAGGATTTCAAGGAATTCGTCAAGGAGATCGAACAACAAATCAAGGAGAAGGATAAGAAACGGGACGGTGATGGCGATAAGAAGAAGAAGCAGAAGAAGGACGACGACGAGGACGATGACGACGATAGCGACGATGACGATAAGACGCAAGCCGTCGAGGAACATCTCAAGAAAGAGGTAATTCCCAATTTAATTCTAATTATATAGACTTCTAACCTCAAATTTTATCGTTTTTTAATCCTTTTCACCGTGAAAGATCCAAGTCTTTCAATTCTGATGTTTTTTGTTTGATTTGTTGTCATTTCGATGATTTTCTTCACTATTCGACCTTATTCGTTATTATTTCGATGATGTACTTCACTGCGTGACCTTCTTCGTTGTTATTTTTATGATATGCTTCACTACTCGACCTTTTACGTTGTAATATCGATGGTTTACTTCACTACTCGACCTTTTTCGTTATAATATCGATGGTTTACTTCACTGATTGACCTTCTTCGTTGTAATATCGATGATTTTCTTCACTACTCGACCTTTTTTCGTTGTTATATCGATGGTTTACTTCACTGCTTGAACTTTTTCGTTGTAATATCGATGGTTTACTTCACTACTCGACCTTTTTCGTTGTAATATCGATGGTTTACTTCACTGCTTGACCTTTTTCGTTATAATATCGATGGTTTACTTCACTGCTTGACCTTTTCCGTTATAATATCGATGGTTTACTTCACTACTCGACCTTTTTCGTTGTAATATCGATGGTTTACTTCACTATTCGACCTTTTTCTTTGTAATATCGATGGTTTACTTCACTACTCGACCTTTTTGCGTTGTTATTTCGATGATTTACTCCAATGTTTCATATTTTTATCGTTATTTCGATGATTTATTTCCCTATTTGAAGTGTTTGGTGGAATTTTGTTGTACTATTCGAGGTTTTTATGTTTCTTAGGCGAAAACCGACCCGAATTACGTACCGGAAACGAAAAAGGACCTCGACGACGCCAAAAAGCCTTACTCTTATTTCGATAGCCCTTTAGGTAAATTCTTCATAAACATAGGATTCAATTTAGTACAAGAATACGTTCAAACCGATCTATTGAAACAACAGAAACGCAAACACAGTCGAGAAGGTGAGCGAACCGATTTTTTCTTTATTTAATTGTAAAATTTGGATTTTGTTTTTAGGTGGTTCGAATCCGGAAACGGAAAAAACGATAAAATCTCTAGTGAAAAATTTGGCTTACAGCAAAGAGAATAACGAACCGTTTAAAACGCCGTTGAAAAAATGCGAATTTTGTAATTTCAAAACGGAATCGTCGTTGGCGATGTCCTATCATTTGGAAACGCCGCACATGAAAAATTTCGTTTACAAATGTAATTTTTGTCCTTACGAAATCCGTAGTCCTCACGATATCCTTTTCCATATGGAAGCCGAACACGCGGTGAGAGGTCATCTCGAGAGGGCGCCTGCATTCCACCAGTGTCCAAATTGTCCCTTTGAAGATAATCAAAAAGGTACCAACTTTTTTTTTGCTCATTCTTACCTTTATCGTTAAAATTCAATTTTCAATAGTTTTCATTGACATTTATGCGATTTTCAACAGTTTTCATTGACATTTATTCGATTTTCAATAGTTTTCATTGACATTTATTCGATTTTCAATAGTTTTCATTGACATTTAATCGATTTTCAACAGTAGTTTTCATTGACATTTATTCGATTTTCAATAGTTTTCATTGACATTTAATCGATTTTCAACAGTTTTCATTGACATTTATTCGATTTTCAATAGTTTTCATTGACATTTATTCGATTTTCAATAGTTTTCATTGACATTATTCGATTATCAATAGTTTTCATTGACATTTAATCGATTTTCAACAGTTTTCATTGACATTTATTCATTCACAAATGCCTCGGTGACACGTTTTTTTGTTTATTGACATTTATTTCCTATTCAACCGTTATTATTCACATTTATTTGTTCATAAATGTTTCCTTCGACATTTATTTGTTGACAAAGTCTCCTCCCGACACATTTTTTTGTTAATTGACGTTTATTTACTTTTTTGAACTTTTTTATTGACATTTTTTCACTTACGAATGGTCCTGTTGACACATTTCCCTGTAAATTGACGTTTATTTCCTTTTCATTCGCTATTATCGACATTTATTCTTATAACAATGGTTTTGTTGACATTTTATTTGTCAATTGACGTTTATTTACTTTTTAACAATTTTTATTGTTGTTTTATTTGTTCATTTCGTCTTTATCATTCTTTATTGTCGTTTCCATTCACTTTTATTCGTTTTTTAACAGTTACTATTGACATTTATTTGTCTATAAACATTTTATTGACATTTATTTGTCTATAAACATTTTATTGACATTTATTCTTAGACATTGATAGATTCATTTGTTATAATCGTGCCTTTTGATATTTATTTGCTTCTTAACTGTTATTATTGACCTTTATTTGTTCATTTTGACATTGTCTTCTTTCTATTGACGTTTTATTTTCCTTTTAAGCCGTTTTTATTGACGTCTATTCGCATATTTTGACATTTTTTTGTTTACGAAGGTAAATTGTCGCGCCACCTTGTGACGTGTATGAAAAAATTCAAAGCGGAAAGGAATTTAGAACCGCCCGTCGATTGGGAACCGCCGGCGAAAATACCGAGAGTGCCTAAAATGCGACAACAAGGTTTGAACGCTACGGCGGCGGCGTACCAGGCTCTGTCGAAGAATACGCAATTCCAATTCCTTTCCAAGATGCAATTGCAGAGCGCCCAAAATGCCCTCAACAGGTGAGACAATATTCCATTCGAAATTGTAATTTTTTACTATTTATATATATTTTTTATATTATTTTAGGGGTAGAGGTCGACCTACTTTGGGCGGTAACGTCAATATCAAACCGCAGGGGGCGTTGGTACGACCGCCCGGAATGGTATTCAAACAACAAACCATGTCCGGTGGATCGGTATTAGTACCGACGAATTACCAACTCAGCGGTAATCAAGTTTTCCAGGTTAGTCGAATTTTCAAAAAAGATTTCATTTTTTTTTATATTTTTTCCTTCCTAATTTTACCCGGTAACGATTTTTTTTATTTTAAAATTTTGTAGTTTCCTGTTTAATGCAAAAAAAACAGACATCAAAACACTGCAAAAGCAAAGAAAAATTATAAATAAAAACATTGCACAAATAAGATGTAAAAATAACAATAAATAAATAAAATTAATAATAACTAGTCATTAAATAAACAAAAACTTGAGAAGAAAACAAAAATAAACAATAAACATACTTTAAAAATGAAAAATTCATTCTAAAAATTAAAAAAAAACTAATAAACAAACTGAGAAAATCGATAAATGATTAAAAAAAAATGGAAAAACGATAAAAAAATTATCGAACAAACAAAAAATTAAACCAAACAATGAAATTAAAATTTTATTGAAATGAGTGATAAAATAAAAAATCAATAAACAAGTGAAAATTTAAAAAAAAAACAAGCTAAACGGATACACGAAAAAAATCCCTTAAATAAACAAAAATTTAATAATACAATGCAAAAAAATCGCATTTTTTGTACATTTTTCATATATGTTGTGTGTTAGGTGGTGGGAGGACAAGAGATAAGCGGTCGGCTTGGTAATTCCGGCCACGTCTTTGTCCCCAACGTACCTTCCGCCTCTAGCACATCGTCGGCCCTTCAGGTATCTGTCAACTAATATTTTTTCTTTTTTTGTCCCCAAAAAAAAAAGTATTACATTTGAATAACATCATTTTTCACAATTTTTAATTCAAATGTACTACTCGAATTTGATATACATATATACCCCCTCCCCCACCCTTCCCGCCGTAGAATATTTTGTAAGTTTATTGAAATTTTGGTAAAAGATAATCTTACTTCATATTCTATTTTTTTAATAACCTTTTTTTTTTCTTCTAACTTTTCAATTAACCCCCGTATAAATATTTTTGTATATATATATCGATCGTATATTTTTTTTTTAGAATCAGTCTTCTAGTAAAAAACCCGCTCAACAGCCGAGCATATCGATAACACCCCTACCTCGCAACACGTCCTCGTCGTCGTCGACGACGTCCGTCACCCCGGTATCGTCGGGGGGCGCCAAACCCGGCGACACCACCTCCAAAAATTCCTTCGTAATATGCGAAATATGCGACGGTTACATCAAGGATCTCGAGCAGCTCAGAAATCACATGCAATGGATACACAAAATTAAGATACACCCGAAAATGATATACAATAGGTAATGTGGAAAACGGATAGTTACGAAGGGGGTGTTGATTTTTAATCATTTATTTTTTTTTCTCATTTTTAGGCCGCCGTTGAATTGCCAAAAGTGTCAGTTTAGGTTCTTTACCGATCAAGGTTTGGAAAGGCATCTGTTGGGTTCGCACGGATTGGTTACGTCCAGTATGCAGGACGCTGCCAATAAGAGCAAGGATTCCGGAAGGTGTCCCGTTTGTGGAAGGGTGAGACTAATTTTGCAAACAATATACAAAAAAAACAAAAAACTAAAAGGTTAACGTCGTTTTATAGAAAGGTACCTGAAAATATGAACCTACAACTAATTTGCGTTTTTTTTATTCATTGGGTCTTGACATGTATGTTAATATTGAGTAAAACTATTGAACAAACAATAAATTGTTAAAGTAAAAAGTAAAACAAACAAAATCACAAAAAATGTACATACAAAAAACTAGAAGGAACCTAAAACATAAATGAACAAAACACGAAAAAAGACTAACAAGGAATCGAAATTTAAAACAAGAATTGTTAAAAAAAGTTGTAAACATAAAGAAGTTTGTAAAAACTATAAAAACAAACAAAATCCTTGGAAATATCAAATCAAAAAATTGAAAAAATTTTGAAATTATTTCCAAAGAATTCAAAAAAATGGTATATAGGCCGTTAGTATATTGAGATGAAAGCTTTTGTATCTAAAAAAAAAACGAAATTTATATACGAGGGTTATAAAAAACGTTGTGAAATTTCAAAATTCGAAAAAAAATGATGGGCGACTCGGAATCGTCGTATCTTGTAAAAATGAAGAAAATGACGTGATTTATGCATTATTTTTGCTATGTATATATACGGGTTGCGTTTAAAATGTTCGAATTAGTCGTTTTTGAGATATAAGTGAAAAATTAATCAAATAAATTGAAAAAAAAATTACACGGGTCGAAATATAGTAAATAAACGGATCATATTTTCGGGGGTTGCTATGAATCGACGTTTTCGTGGTAATTATCATACGAGGATTGAAAAAGAAGTTTAATCGCAAAATTTCATAAACGATAACAGCTAAATTTGGAACTTAGTATTTCGGACGATAAAAATGGCGATGATTTATTTAAAAAATTCCAATAATAAAAATGACGCCGCAGTAATATTTGTCGTAATTTTAGGTATACCAATGGAAGTTATTGAATCACGTAGCCAGAGATCACAGTATGACGTTAAAACCGGCTCACCTTTCTTATAAATGTACAGTGTGTACGGCGACGTTCGGTATGTACAAACAATTCGAAAATCACGTATACTCAGCCCACAGCGTAGTCGCCAAAAGGGTGATGGACAAAAAGGGCACGACAACAACAACAGCTAATACGAAATCTTCGGGATCTTCGGCTGATCAATTGAAACCATTGAAGATCAACGACGAAATTACGATTATACCCCAACCGGCTAAATCTTCATCGGCGAACGGTAAAGAAGAAAAAAGTTCCCCTGGTACTAGTAAAAGTAGGTAAACGGACGAAGGAGTTATTCAAATATTTAAAAAAAAGTGTTGATGAACAAACAGATTATTATTATTATTATATGTCATATAATGGATTTTTTTTTATTAATTAATTAATTGATTGATTAAATTTAATATAATTATTTATCGTAGTATCAACGATTTATTTTATTTTTTTCTATTTTTCTCATAAAGTTTCCTTTGATTGGAGGTGAATTACTAAATGAAGAAAATTTGTTTCGATTTTGTATAATTTTGTCTTGAATATTCGCTATTTTTGATATTTGTAGTGGATTCACTCGAAAAGTAGGCGTAGTCTGTTCTTATTCATCAATTCATCAGTAAAATCACCTTGTTTTTAATTCTGGCAGGTTTTTCCCCAGAATTGAACCTTCATTGAGTAAGGTACATTTTGGATAATTCCGGCAGCATTTTTTACAAAAATTAAACTTTCATACATTAGAATGTCCGTTTTTGTTTTAATAATTTACCTTCAATTTAATAATTTTTGCAACAAAATTCGAAAAATCCGAGCTCTTCGGGGATATTATTTTAATTCTGATTATTTTATTGTAACTTTCATTAAAATATTCGCCATTTTTTACGTGTTTTCTTGTTTTTTGTTATTCGTGGTGGATTTGTTCAAAAGGAAGTAGGCATAATGTACTGTTATGTCTTATTCCCATCGAAGACTATTGTGAGAGTTTTTAAAAGAAATTGAAAATTTTTTCTCTTTACAAACTAATTTTTCACAAATTTAGGGTTTGATTCAGTTTTTTTAATTTTTTTTTAATTTTTTTTTCACCAAATTTCAAAATATTGGGGTTTTTCACTACTTTAATTCCAATCCTCTGTAATTTTCATTAAAACATTCGTTATTTTTGATACATTTTTTCTTTTTTATATTTGTGGTGAATTTACCCGTAAAAGTAGGCATAATGTACCGTAATACAATAACCAAAACTCGTAATATTGAAGCCTTTCATTGATATTATATCAACGTTATTTGTTTTATGGTTATTTTTATGAAAATATTCCTTGTTTTTTATATTTGTGGTGGGTTTATTTAAAAAGTAGTCGTAATGTACCATTATCATGAATCATATAGCAAAATTAGCAATAATTCAACGATATTCTGCGCTACTTAATCTACAGCATTTTTTTAAACAAAAATTCAAATTAACACCATTATTTCAACCCTATACATTATTTTACATTTCCTGGATTAATATATTGCTTAAAAAGTACTGTAATACAACAATTACTGTTTATGTCGACTCAATTCACATTAAAAGCTCTCATGGTGGTTTTGAATCCAAATTAAATCTATTTTTTTAATCGCTGTTATACAAATCTGGCTAATAAAACGGATTTTTTTTCTAATTTTGTGTCCCCCTACCATAAAACTTATTTTTGTAGATACTGACGCGACGTCTGGTGGCAGTTCTCGTGCCGAACGTTTGGCACGAAGAAATGCGGCGGATGAAGATTGAAAGGACTCCCTTATTAGTTACTTTGAATTTTCACAAATTTTCTTTGAAGATATAACCAATTCTGTCTATTAAGGACCAAATATCTTATGTCGTGTGTGTGTGTGTGTGTGTGTGTGTGTGTGTGTGTGTGGAATAAATGTGATCCCCCCACTTTTGTTCGAAAATATTATTTCAACCCTGTACATCATTTTTACTAAAACATTCACGTTTAACCAGTGGATTAATATCCGTTTAAAAAGTAGGCGTAATGTACCGTAATTCAATTTATTCCCTTTTATATTAATAAAAATTGAAAATTATTAGGAAAATTTTTGTTAATTGGTCGTTATAGTTTCGTTTAGATTTTGAAATTTAACTTATCATTATTGTTCAAAAATATTCTATAGGGGTAATATGATAAGATGTTTATTTCATATATTTTTATAACAGAACTATATCGTTTGAAAAAAAAACTTGAAAAATGTTATTTTTTTTGTATTCAGATCGTTTTTATTTCAAATTAGCGGATGTTAGTTGATATTGGGAACCGTTTAAAGTTGTTATGCTTGTATTTTCAAATCCTAATTGAAAAATTCCGTTTCTAGGTTATTTTTCATCATTTCTCCGATCGAAAGCATCTGAATTTAACTTATTTTCGTATTTATTAGGCCTCGAAAATAATTTTTTTTATTGAAGGAAGTGATTGAACCCTGGAAATTTGAACCTAGGTTGTGTTTAGTCCTTAAAATCGTTTCTATTGTGAGAAATGTCCCTTTACTTGTAATGTAATCGTTTTAGATGGCTTTTCCCATAAAAAACCATTAAGAAGAGTAATTAGGCACCATAAACGAAAATGCCAATGGAAAATTCAAATTTTTCTAATCAAAAGTAATAATTGATTCCTGAAAACTCGATCCTAGGTTGTTTATCGTCGTTTAATCGTTTTTATGATGAAAAGTGTCTTTATTGCCAACAGCCAACATCATATTATGTGGTTTTTCCTATAAAAATCGAAAATTCTGTAAGGAAACTCCAATCCAAAAAAGTGATTGATTCCTAAAAATTTGATCCTAGGTTTTTTGAATCGTTTATATCATCATTTGACGTGGTTTTACCTGAAACGAATCCATATACTAATGAATCTGATTCCAATGGGTGAATTCGAGTAAAAATCGACTTTTTCAAGGTGCAAAAAGTGTTTTTTAAATTTTTCTTTTGTAATTTTTCACATTTATTGTTCACTTTCGATGCACGTTGTATATTTAGCAATCGAATGGGTAAAAACTGTTGTAAAAATTGTATGGGTCATAGAAAAAAATAATGTTGCACTATATTGTAAAGAAAAATACAGTTTTAGAATAGATAAGTACGATGTAAGTGTTTTTTTTTTGAATTTTCTTTTTTCTCTAGCGATTTTAGTCGAGTTTATATAAAAACAGAATTGAAAATATATTTATAGCCAGATGGAATTTTCTTTTCTTCTAAAATCTCAATTTTGTGGGCCCCGTTTATTTTTATTACGAATTGTCTTATAAGGAATAAGGTAAGTGTGAAATTTAACTCATTTACTTTGACGCCATCTGTTCGGTAATATCCAGATTGCTATCTTTAATCTACTAGATAGTGAAAAATTAAAAATAAATTATATAGTATAGCAAATAGAGCGCACCCGGTATAATTTTAATAAACCACCATTCTATTTTATTTATTATTACCTACAGAGCAATCTGTTTGACGATACTCACACTATAATATTAATCTACTGTACAGGAAGTAATTAGTAAAACAATTGATGTAGTTCGGACACTCTGGCATAGAGGGCGCACCCAATATAATTCTAATAAGACGCCTTTGTTTTATTTTTTATCGCATGCAGCGCTATCTGTTTGACGGTACCCACACTATAATTTTGCATAGAAGAAATTAGTACAGTTTTGATGCAGTTTGGACACTCTGGCATAGAGGGCGCACCCGTTAAAATTCTAGTAAGACACCAATGTTTTATTTAATTTTATTAAAAATCTTACATAAAAATATACAAGGTAGTAACGAAATTTCGATTTATAAGAAACAAAACACGAATTTTTCTGAACAAAACAATGTTTTTTCGTAATTTTTCCATGTCGATAGTTAATTTTAATGACAAAAAAACGTTATTTTTTAAAATCCGGAACCGTAAATTTTATCCCAAGACAGGTATTGTTCCAAATCATCCGGGGAAACGCTTGATTTAACTCTACTCAACGCCTTTTCAAAATCCTCAATCAACAGAGGACGCACTTGATTCGCTTGTATATGTTCGATCATATTCATATCGATGGAACGTATCGGACCGAGCGAAGCCTCCGAACAAAGATTTTTTATATCCGCCCCGGAATATCCTTCGGATCGTTTGGCTACAGATTCCAAATGTCGATCGTCCAATTGATGTTTCTCGTTTGCGATCAATTTTTTTATTAATTCCAATCTTGCCTGAAATGAATATTTCGATTAAAACCAAAGAAAAACACAATTTTTAATTTTAGTCTCTCTCCTTTCGTATTTCGATAAATACTTTTTTAACCACTGGTATATATTATAAATTTTTTTTTGTTTTTTACTGGACCTCATTCTCGTGAAATTTTTAACTATACCTCGTGTTTTTTATAAAGAAATCATATAAAACTTTTTCAAATCCCCTCGTATACATTATTGAAGAAATTAACGAAATTTTCTACTAAACTGCGTATTTTGTACTAAAAAAATTTAGAAACTTTCTATCTGAACCTCGTATCCTTTAAAAATGAAATTTTCGAAAATTTTTACTGAACATCGTATTTAAAAAATAAATATTTGATTTCGCCTTGTATTGGCATTGTATTTTCGAATTAATTTCAAACCTAGTATACAATGTAATAACAATTTTTAATTTGTACTACTGAAAAACTTTGTATTGATCTTATTAACAAATTATTGAGTTAGCCTTGTATATATATACGAGGGTTGACGTATTAAATTATCGAATCAGCCTCGTAATAACCAATGCCTATGTAAATTAAAATTTCTAATAAATTAGCGAACTCACCTCGTATTCCGGTAGCGGTATATACAACCGTTTAACGAACCTCCTACGCGCGGCTTCATCCAATTCTTGGGGTCGATTCGTAGCTCCAATAACCAAGATCCTTTCTTCCGTTTCCGTCGTGGCCCCGTCCAATTGCACCAAAAACTCCGTTTTGATCCTACGCGAACTTTCGTGCTCCGTATCCGTCCTTTGGGATAAAAGAGAATCCACCTCGTCGATGAATATCACCTAAAATTTAATTTAAATCGAATTCATATAAAATTTTTTTATCAAATTTAATGATATACCGAGGGTTGATGTACTCGCGCAACGGTAAACAGAGCCCTAACCATCTTTTCCCCGTCCCCGATCCATTTTGACGTTAAAGACGAAGCGCTTATACTGAAAAACGTCGATTTACTTTGCGAAGCTACGCATTTACCTATAAAACGAAAAATTAAAAAAAATGAAAATTTTATTGGAAAATTCCCACCTATTAGGGTTTTGCCCGTACCGGGCGGACCAAACAGTAATATCCCTTTAGGAGGTCTCCTCAAACCGGTGAATATATCAGGTCGTAGCATCGGCCATACTACTGCTTCTTGTATCGCCGTTTTAGCGAAAGATAAACCCGCTATGTCGTTCCAATGTAGTGTAGTTTCGCTATCCATTATTTCAGATTTGATCAGTTCGATCATTTTGGGTTCTATGTGTTTTAAACGATCGTCTATTTCGATAGACGTTTCGTCTTGTTTTACATCTTCATTACTACAATTAGATCCGTATAAAAATAATACAAGAAAAATGTATGGGATTATCGTACCTGTGCGATAAACACGGCGATATGAATTTACTATTAACGTTCCTTCTATGCCCTAATTTCCTTTTAGCAATCTGAGTTGTAGTACCGTACTTTTTAAAATTTTGTAAATCTAGTTCTTCCCTAGCAGTTTTGAATGCCCCACTAGTTTCTTTTCCTATTTTCATATCTGTAGTTGTAGTTTTTCTTTCGGGGTACAAAACTTGTTTAACGTTTCGATTAGTTACTAAACGATTCTTAAAAGTATCCAAAAACTCTTCTAATTCTGTTTTACTTAAATTTTCCGACTCAGGGCAGTAACTTATCGATTCTGTAGCACAAGGTAAAGGTTTTATGAACGATTTAGGATTTATAGTACCTAATTTCGATTTGAAATTAGAACTTACGACGTTATTAGATTTTGTTAATACAGTTTTTAATTTATCATCGTAAATAGTTTCATCGTTTTTATTTATATACGATTCGAGTTTATCGTTAATTAAAGCACAAATATTTTCATTGGATAAACTGAAATATATACAAAAAAAGATCTATTTGAGCCTTTGGAATAAAAATTTTTACTCACGTTTCGGGAGACGCTTTTACCAAATGCACCAGTAATTTTCGTAAACTATCGGAGGTGTTTGCATCATCGAAATAAATTTCATGATGTACTGATAGATTTAAATCACGTAAAATGTTATTTTCCATTTTAATTTACGATAAAAACAACACTCAATAAGTTTAAAAAAGTGAGGTTAAGTATATATATATATAAGTACGGCAACAAACATCACCATGAAGCGTATTGCATAACTAGTTGTATTATTTATTTTTTAACTAAGAACAAAAACTATAAATTAGTTAACCCTATTTAATTTTTCAAATCGAAAAAAATGTTACTATATTTGGTGTAAAAAATTGTTAAATTTGATTTTAAAATTTGTAAAGTTAGACAACACGTATGACTTTAAAGTGTGATGATTGCATAATATACTGAATTGTCAATGACGTTTCACGTTATGAATGGTTAGACCTCAATATCTATCGCCAGGTTTAACGTCAAATTATTGTTTTCCTAATGACGTCACTATATTACAAATGATTCATTTTTTATCTATCACCCTTTTCATCAAATGACGTAATACATGTGTATAACAAATTGCATAATTGATAAAAATGACGTCTATGGTACAGTTTAACGTGTATATGAAGACAATGGAAAAATCAAAGTTTGGGAAAAAATAAACAACAAATTTATGAAAACTTTTATTTAAGCACAACTAATAAACATTTTTTTTTCAATTCAATTAACAATTTCTTTAAGTTTGGCTTCCAAATACTGCGCTCGATGCACTAGTTTATCCCTAGATTTAAATTCGGTAAATGGTACTGTTAAAATTTTGTATCCCCTCGTATCTAATAATCGTATAGCGAAATCATTAGTACCGGTAGGGGATATTTTACCTCTACACATATCGTGATAATCGAAAATCAGTAGAGCCACTCTAAAAGAAAAAACAAACAAAAAACCCAAATAAAAAATCATTATACACTGCTCGACAAAAACTTTCCAACCAACCTTGTAGCGTTTTTATTCATTTTAGCCTGTTCGAAGGGTAGGGGGGTACAATTTTTGTCTAAAACGAACTCCGCATCTGAAATAATGAGAAAATTTTATACCGGAAACAAACGCGCCGATAAACTCACCGATAAAAAAACCGCATCCGGTATCGACGCGCGTCTTTACCAATTTATCCGAACTTATCAAATTTTTTAACGTATCCAAAACGGCTATTACCATTTCGTTTTTATCTCTAGCCGGGGCTAGAGTTATATCTCTTATAATCGAATTCGAAGATATCCTACTACCCTCGTATTTTTTGAAGAGATATTCTGCCGCTGCATCGACGTTTATCAATTTCAATTTCGTCGATAAGTTGACGGGTTCTGGATGCGGGAAATGGAAGAAGAAAAAAAATCGGTTATTTACGATAAGTTATACGGGGGGACGCGTGAAATTTACCTAATTGTTTTAAAAAAGACTCGTCGAGTACTGTGGAGATTTGATTTTCGGTCGCTTGGTCGAGTAAAACTAGAGACCAAACGATGTCCAACCAAACCGATGGTTTTCCCGCTTCCGAAATTGTTATATGAGGTGATAATACCTGAAACGCATTTTTTTTTTTAATTTTAACACGCAATTTCGAAATTTATACAAATAAAAATCTAATGATAATAATTGTAATTTACACCCGTATAAAAACGTTTCTTTTCTATTATCCCCCGTATAAAACATTAAAATCATACTTTTAGTGATAAAATCGATTCAGAAACGTTAAAATATTCCAAATTATAAAAAATATGGGAAAAATTATAGAAAATTCTATAAAATTTCATTTGAATCACTGTCAAGTCGTAAAACATCTGAAAGTACCCTGGTATGTATGTTAAATACTTTTTCTATCAAATAAAAACGACCGCTTCTTTTTAGAAAAATGATAAAACAAGAAATCACATCTTATAAGCAACTATATACAGGATGAATATTAGTTTCTGTTACAAATTCAAAAATATTTCTTTATATCTAATATACCCCATATAAAATATTGTTATTGAGATTTTCTTGATCAAAATGATTCAGAAAAGTTAAATTCCAAAGAAAAAACCTGTATAAAGTAGAAAAACTTGTCGGATACATTTGAACTACTATTGAATCATATAACATCTAAAAATACTTTCATATATGCTTTAAAATATTCATTTTTATACAAAGTAGACGATTTTCTTTTAGAAAATCGAATAAAATTCAATAAAACCGCAAATTCACATCATATAATTGCTCATATACAGGGTTTACTTTTGCTACTGTTTCATATTGCCATCATTACCAATCTACTAGAGTCAATTTATCAGGTTAAAATCACAATTATATCACAAAAATACAATTTTCCAATGTTAACTTATCTCCTTACCTGAAACATCTTCTCCCAATTATGAGGTTTATAATTTAATACAGCCAAAGTCATCAACCAACTAAAAACATCCTGCGGACGACACAAACTCTGATTTTTCAATATCCATTCACTCAAACTATCCAATAAAGCTGAAACAACTCCATCAACAACCAAATTCCATCAAAAATCGAATACAAACCTGGATTTTTGTACTTCAAAAGTCCCATACTGGTCAATATCGAACCGATCAACGAACTCTTCTTGATCTCCTTTTCCAATTCGACTGCAACGTCGCCCGCTACCCTCGATAACAAATTATCGTCGATGAAATTCAACGTCGCCATCGAATAAAGTAAGTCGCTGCACTGTTTCAAATCCAATTGATCCGTACTTCTCGTTATATTATAAGATAACGATCGTAACAACAACGTCGATCGGCGTTTCTTTTGAGATAAAGTTGACATAACCTTAAAAGAAAATTGTTCAAAAATCGATTAAATAACCACAAAATGATCGATTTACTTTAACCATTTGCGCTAAAGTGATGTTGGCGACCATTTTTGCGGCTTCGTCGTCTGCCGTGACGCTTAGGACAGTGGATAAATCTTCGCTACGTGAACCGTTTTTAATATTTTTCGTTAATTGATTTGATTTGGTTAAAATCCGACATAATTTAATGAATCTCGGATCCGATTCGAAGTCGGATATGTTCACTTTACCCGTAGCCGACCAATCGGATAATATCGAAACGACCTGAAATTCTGATAGCTATTTCGTTTTTTATTTAATTAAAATCTCGTACTTACTTTTAACGCGTATCTTCTGGATATTCCGGTACCTTCAGATATCGATAGCAGTTCTTCGATATTGGTAGCGTTTGAAAGTTTAACGTCAGTTTGGGGGGTTTTAATATCCGAATTGTTTTCCATTGAATTTAAAGATGCGAAAGCTGCTGCCACCATTGATCTATTTGAAAGTTTGTTTGATTGTTCGGTATCTTCATTTTCCGAAAACGCGGATGTAGTATTGGGTTTTTTCAATTGAGGCGACGACGACGAGGATAATAAATTTAACCTTACCAAACCGTTATTTCTATTGCCTCGTAGAAATGCATTTGTAATTTTAAACATCTTTATTTGACGAGTATTTAATATTTATTTACATTTTATTTATATTAACTTTTTAATAAAAGAATTCTATTAAAACAATTCGTAACCACACATTTTTATGACATAAGAATAATGATAGATGACTCAAGTCAAAAGTAAAAACGTCAGCAGTTTTTTCGCGAACGACTATTTGGAATACGATATAATAAATAACATTTACACACTATATATTACACCAAATTATACCTGAATGGGTATATATTTATCTATGTTTTCATGTTTCGTGTGTTCATAGGTTAAGTATGGTATATATACGTAAATGTTAAATGTTTTTCTCTTTAAATATCATATATTTCTTTTCAATATGATATGACGAATAATGACTAAGTAAAATCATGTGGTCTAAGGTATTGGATGAAATTTGTACACTTCTGGATACGTATAAAGGTAGAGATAAGGTAAAAAAAAAATGAAAATTCCATTCGTTCATAGTTTATATTACAATTTGTATGAATTATTTGCAGATTTTGAGGACTCTAAGTTATGTAACCAAGTTCTTAGGAGGTGTACAGAATAATGATGGATTGGCTAAAAAATATTTTATATTCAGCTCGCAAATGTCGGCAGCAAGGGCCACCCTTCGATTACTTGACGATTTTCCCATGATCCAATACAGTCTTCAGTATGGTTGTGGAAAACATGTAAGTTTAAGCATTAAAGTTATGTTAAAAAATTAGTTTTATGTATTTATATCAAGTATTCACTTTATTTCAAATAGTTGAATAATATGAGACATTCTGTGTATAATATATCATGTTATAATAAATTTTATACTGGTTCTTGTAAAAAAAATAATTGTATTATCAATTTTCCAAGAGCAAACAACAAATTTTCTAAAAATATTACAAAATATGATTTGTTAAGAATTTAGGATATTATGAAAAAATATGATAAAATAATAAATTGTGGTATCTAGTTTTTGTGAAAATTTTGTAATTTCTTATCAAAATGTTTTTAAAATAACAAATTCTTAAAAAATCCTACAGAACCCAATTTATCACAAGTTTGAAGACATTCTGTATATAAAAAATTACAGATTAGATTCTGGTACTGAATTTTTGTGAAAAATAAAAAATAGTTTTTAAAAAAAATGTGACTAAATCAATCAATTAGTCATTATTTAAAACTTTGAATTTAGAAAAAAAAAACAACATAATTTGTATTCTGTATGAGAAAATTGACAAAATAATAGATTGTGATATGTAGTTTTTGCTGATTTTTGTGAAAAATACAATTATTTTTAAAAATGTTTCAAAACTAACAAGTTCTTAAAACAATATAATTTATGACAAATTTAAGACAATTTGTATAAAGAAACTGATATAATGATAAATTAAGTAATTCTTATGCTGGTTCCTATGAAAAATGTGACTAAATCAACAAATTTTCCATTAAAATGCTTTGAAAAGACAAATTCAAAATCAAATGATAAATATAATCTGTTATGTAAATTCTGATATTCTGTATAAAAAAAAATCGTGAAATAAATTTTAGGAACCCGACAAATTTATGGCCCAATTAGGAATACTGACCAATATAATCGATCAGGTATATTATCCCATTGAAAAGATGTCTTGGTTTGCAGAACACAAGCTCATCACAGGTGTAGATAATAATAAATGGGATACAGCCAGTTCAGTTTGTTGGGTGCTATCCATATATTTAACACTTGTTAAGTAAGTTGGTTTTATATATTATGGTGAATATTACGAAAAAGTTTTAATAAAATATGCCACTTACCTTTCAGAAGAACTACATTTGAAGTGTTTCTATGATATAATTCTATACAAATGAATTTCACCACCATTTTTATTGAGAAACTTAATAAAACTATTTTAAATTTGACAAGTTGGTTAGGCGTGTTTTCGCGAAGAGCCTATTTTAAATTTGACATATAAGGCAATTTTTCGAGTTGTAATTTTTTTATTACAGTTTCTCCTAGTTTACATTGAAATTTTCGTTTTAGAACCTTGCGGTATATCGCAGTTTTAGAAAGACACAAAAATTGTGTTGCGCTTTCCAATAGGTAACAAAATTCAGTAACATAATCAATTTAAGAATTAAAATTCTGTTTTTTTAGTATCCCTTACGAAAAGATACTGTTGGCACAAAAAAATGAAATTCTTTCTGCTATTAGATTGTGTTTCGACTTGGTACACGCAGTAAACACTCTACCGCCAGGTTTCCTGTGGTCCTCCAAATTGAAAGTATGGCATGTGGGCCTAATTGGCACCGTTTCATCAATTTTGGGGATATATCAAATTTTTTACAAGCGAAAACTGAAATAATTCAAATTCGAAATCTATTTATGGTAATTGTTGATTAAATTTATTGTTGAATTCTATTTTGTAATATAATTTATCAAAAAAACGATCCGTGTATTGATTTAACCAACATTTTTTATATTATACACTCACCTTTTTCATTTGTCTATGGATTCCAATATGACGTCACTTGAAAGATTTAAAATACCAGGTGCAATCAAAGTTTAACGTATATACGATGAAAATTGCAAATATCAAACCCCATAAATTTCATTATGGAGTTGTATATACGAGGTGAAGTCGAAATTGCTTGGAAACATTTTTGGGACGTTTGGTGCGTTAATATACGACGTAAAGTCAAAATATTGTCTTTTGGAGGGTTAGACGTGTATATTTACAAGGAGGATTCAAAATAAAATGGTTACGTCGTATATACGAGGCGAAATCAAAATGTTAACGTCATTTACTTTGGATGGGTTTGGTTGTTTATGTACGAGACGAAGTCAAATTGTCCATTATTTTGTGAGGATTTCGTCGTATATACGAGGCCAAGTCAAAACGTTATCGTCGAATAATAATTCGAGCAACTTTAAAGCCTTTATTGATATTTTAAAAGTATCAGTACTAAAGTCGGGAAACGTTTCGACCCTATTAAGCTATCATATGTCACCGTTATGTCATATTTAAAGGTACAACGAGCATTTTATTCGGAACTAGCTACCGTTTTTTTTGTATCATTTTTAAAAAAAAGCATCTTGAAATATGGCATAAAATTTTTTTAAAAATTATTCGATGAGAATGTACACAATATATAAGACGAAGCAACAACAAAAAGAATCGATGAGGATCGATTATAATCGTCGAAGAATACGATCGAGAGAATTTGAAAAGTGAAGATAAAATCGAATACATATACGAGGGATATTTAGAAATGAAATTTTATTGTGTGCATTCCCATTTTTTTTAGTAATAAAAACTGACTAAAACAAAATAAAACACTATTCGAACATTTATCATTAAATTACCGAGATGTTTGCAAAATAAATT
The DNA here is from genome assembly GCF_026230105.1 of Diorhabda sublineata. NCBI lineage: Eukaryota > Metazoa > Arthropoda > Insecta > Coleoptera > Chrysomelidae > Diorhabda > Diorhabda sublineata. The sequence goes on from NC_079477.1 coordinate 35,158,578, forward strand.
TCATCAACGACGCCGTTATACGGGGTATTGTCGAAATATCGAAATTTTATTTATTTCCAAAAAAGAATTCGAAATATCGGCATAGAAATGACGATGAATGATTTTTGCAAACGACTCATTGACGTGTTTGATGGAGTAGAATTTTTTTTCAAAATCAAATGAAAACAAAATGAGTATAGAAAGAAAAACAGAAAAAAGAACGAGGACAGAAAGCAGGGAAGCTGAATGTCATAAGAGATCCAAAGAATAAGGAACAGAACTCAAAATATCGACCAAAACAGATAGTACCGAGTCCAAAACATGTTTGGGTTGAACTAGAACGTATCGTAAGTCCAGAAAAAGAATTGACAAAACTAGAAACCACAAAAATAAGTCTAAAAAATGTTCCAGTGGAACTAGAACATGAAAAAAGTCCAAAACAAGAACTGGGAAAGAGAGAACATGAAAAAATAAGTCCTAAATATGTTCCAGTAGAACTAGAACATAAAAAAAGTCCAAAACAAGAACTAGGAAAGAGAGAACATGAAAAAATAAGTCCTAAATATGTTCCAGTAGAACTAGAACATAAAAAAAGTCCAAAACAAGAACTAGGAAAGAGAGAATATAAAAAAATAAGTCCCAAATATTTCTAGGCGAACTAGAACGTATAAAGGGTCTAGAAAATGAATTGAGAAAACTAGAAACCACAAAAATAAGCCCAAAAAATATTCCAGTAGAACTAGAACATAAAAAAAGTCCAAAACAAGAACTGGGAAGGAGAGAACATAAAAAATAAGTTCAAATTATGTTCTAGTCGAACTAGAACGTATCAAAAGATCAGAATAAGAATTAAGAAAACTAGAACAACTGGGAAAGAGGGAACATACAAAAATAAGTCGAAAAGATGTTCCAATGGAACAAGAACAAGACAAAGTTCAGAAAGAGAATTAAAAACATACAGAAATAAATCGAAATGATGGTTCGATTGAGCGAGAAGGTTAAAAAAAGTCCGAAAAAAAACCTCCAGTTTCAATTTTTGGCGGTTTGAATTTTGTTATACTCCATCAAACATTCAAAAAAAAAGCACCAACACCAAATTAAAAAAAAATGAAATCAAACTGTTTCTCACTAAAAATTGAATAAATCATTCAGAGAATAAAAAAACATGAAAAATAAAAACGTAACATTCTAAACTAAAACAATTAACATACAGCGTGCTTTTAAAAAGTCAACCACCACCGAGAAAATTATTATTTTTTTTTTCTAATAAGAGAAAACTCGATTTAGCGATATGAATCACACATTTAATAATAAACTTTTTGAACAATAACAATTTTTTTTCATATTCATACATAGGGGTAGGAGGTAAGGGGGAATTATAACCGAAATCGTAGTGACCTTGTTCATAGCCGAATCATCGCCGATTAGAGCAGTCTCATATCAATATCAATTATACAGTTTACGTCAACTGTAAACGCAAATATCTTAAAATTTATATAAAAAAAAAAATATTAAGAAAACCCGAAAAACGCGAAAATTTAACGATTAAAAAATATTTTTTTTTTAGTTTAAATATATTAATTATTATTATGATCAACACTTAAAACTACACTAATAATAATGTTAAACACCGACAAATCCAAACTTTTTTTTCATATAAAACGCTTTGTTATTGCTAAAATACGGGAACTCTTAAATTTTTTTCATTTTCTTTTGAAAATTTCAAATAAAATTTCACATATATATATATATATATATATATATATATATATATATATATATATATATATATATAGGGACGACGAGAAAAGTGTCCCGATGTTATTTTGATCAATCAGTCGAGAAAGAAAGAAAAAAAACGAAGTTCTATAATCCATAAAAATATCTTGGACTTGTTACAATATTTTAAAAAAAATTTCATGATTATTGTTACAGGGGTGAAACGAAAAGTACGCTTCCGATGTTATTTTTAAATTATATTCGACGGATATTATGGAAATTTGACGAATATGTTATAAGACGGACGAAAATGAAAATTTTATAAAACTTCGCCGAATGTTTGTATAATAATTCGGCAAACTGTTATATGTTGGACGAGAGTTGAATGAGGGGTTTAAGAATGTCTTTAAATATTGGAAACATCGAAAAAGTATTCAGCAAACCGCGAAATTTCATAAAGGTACCGTTGAAAAATATCGCCGAGTATTCGTAAAACTATTCGGCCTAGTGTATAAAATGATATAAGTCGAAAGAAACGGTTTAGAATTGACGATAATTCGTCGAATTATCAAAAAATTATTCGGCAAAACCCCGAAATGTTTTCAGAAAATATGTACAACTGTTGCCGAATTATTCGGCAAAGTATCTAAGCGATTTCGAATTGTTGAAAACTCGTCGGATTATCGAAAACGTATTCGGCAAAACGCGAAATTTCAAATATGCACTGTGGAACAATGTCGCCGAATATTCGTAAAGCTATTCGGCCTAGTGTATAAAATGATATAAGTCGAAAGAAACGGTTTAGAATTGACAATTCGTCGAATTATCAAAAAATTATTCGGCAAAACTCCGAAATGTTTTCAGAAAATATGTACAACTGTTGCCGAATTATTCGGCAAAGTATCTAAGCGATTTCGAATTGTTGAAAAATCGTCGGATTATCGAAAACGTATTCGGCAAAACGCGAAATTTCAAATATGCACTGTGGAACAATGTCGCCGAATATTCGTAAAGCTATTCGGCCTAGTGTATAAAATGATATAAGTCGAATGAAACGGTTTAGAATTGACGATAATTCGTCGAATTTATCAAAAAACTGTTCGGTAAAATCGCGAAATGTTTTCCGAAAATATGTACGATTGTTGCCGAATTATTCGGCACAGTGTCTAAGCGATTTCGAATTGTTGAAAACTAGTGGGATTATCGAGAACTAAATCGGCAAACGTCGAAATTTCAAATATGTACCGTTGAAGAATTTCGCCGAATGTTCGTAAAATTTGTCAAATTATCCAAAAAATTATTCGGCAAAACAGAAGACAGTTGAGGAATGTTCGGAAAACTATTCGGCAAAGTGTCGTGTCTACCGATATTGATTTGTCGTGAACTAGCGGAAACATCGAAATATTATCCGTCAAACTAAACTTGGACGGTTTAATAATAATAATATATAATAAAGAGTTGGACGAAAGATCGAAAATCATTCGGAAAAATCAAATATTTACTCGGAAAACTCATTATTCGGCAAATTGTACAATGTTTGACTATAAACGCTAACGAATTTATTCGTCACACGTAAAAAAATTGGGGAATATTGACGAATCGTACTAAAATTATTCGGCAAACCGTAAAAAGTCCTAGAAATCTCCTTCGTCAAAAATAAAACTATATTACGAATTCCGCCGAATGATAATTAACACTTTGTACAAATTTTAAATGAAAAAAAAAACGCCGAAATAATGACGAAACGATTTGAACGAATATATCTCGATAAATTTAATGACGAAAACATGAAATCTATGATAATTAACAAATTCACAAAAACAATACGCCGAATGACGATAAAAGTAGTATTCGTCGTAACGATTCGATTCGGCAAAGTCGAAATCCAAACAATTATCAGATCACGTGAAAAGTTTACGGAAACGTACTCTTCACATACTCCCCCCCTCAAAATTATCGGATTATAAATTTTAGAAAAAAAAAACAAAAACAAAAAAAATATATAAATCTTCCGATCAATTCTAACAAAAGGAAAATATCGAAATTTTATATACATGAACCGACAAATTTTTTACGAAATTTAATTTGTTTGAAAATTCGGTTCACTTTTGTTCATACACCGTATAAAAAAATTCAAATTTTTTCTATCGCTCTCGTACGTTTCGTCGTCGCATCGATAAATTTCGCTCCGGCATTCGTATTAGAATTAATCGGAAGAAATTAAATCGTAATACAGGGTGCGCGTAAAGTACGGAACGACGCGATTTTTTCCAGATTTTCAAATATAGAAAAAAAAACGGCCCGATTCGTTTGTAATAGAATAAAATAAAGAGCCCGCTTCACACGGCGCCGTCAAAATTAATATCGAATCGCCGAAATTTCGATACTTTACGCGCAGTCAACTAATAGTTGGGGGAAAGAGGAGTAACGTTTCAAATCGAAGCCTTATGAACTTAACCTAAAAAAATTTTTTTCGAAACCGACAATAACAAGAATTAGAAATATTATGATTAATAATAATGGTAATAATATAATTGATACGCTCGATACAGCGTAACGATAAATCGCGAATCTTTTATACTTTTTGTACGGCGAAAAGACCCGATGACGATGACGACGACGACGACGTCGAAGGCGTTACCGCGCCGGCGCCGTTATTCCCGAGACCGACCACTTGATTATTCTTCGAATTCCTCATCAACGGTTTGTGATGACGCAATTCGTTGTTGTGTTGCCATTGCCAACAGGTGCGGCAAAAGTATCTGAAGCAGTTCATGTCTCGGCAAAAGTACGGACCCTGTTGGACTTGACAGACCGAACAGAGCGAATCCTCCAAGTATGGATCGACTTGCACCTTGAAATAAATTTTGAAATTATCGTGGAGAATTACCGAAAACGAAATCAAATCGGATGGACGAGAAGCTCCGAAACGACCATTTCAATTGGCTTTCTGCAACAAGTCCTTTCAGGTCCTCCGACGAGACCTGGGAAGCTCTCAAAATACATTCTTCAAGTAAACAAGGGGCCAAAAACTTCCCAAAAGACCTTTTTTCTCGTTCTTCAAGTACCAATTCCATTTAAATGCCCCACCACGACCACGAAAAGTAACTAGACCTCGTACGAACCACTTGGATCACCACCAAAATCTGGAAAGCTTCCTAAAGACATTCCTTAAGCACCAAGTCCTTTTAGACACATTAACACGACCACTAAAGCTTACAAATCATGTTTTTGATGTACCTAGACCCCTGCAAAGAACTGAAAAGTTCCACCAAGAGCTGAATATTTCCCAAAAGACCTTTTTTTCTTGTTCTTTAAGTACCAAGGCTATTTAAATGCTCCACCACGATCCCGAAAAGTAACTAGACCTCGTACGAACCACTTGGATTTCCACCAAGATCTGGAAAGCTTCCTAAAGACATTCCTTAAGCACCAAGTCCTTTTAGACACATTAACACGACCACTAAAGCTTACAAATCATGTTTTTGATGTACCTAGACCCCTGCAAAGAACTGAAAAGTTCCACCAAGAGCTGAATATTTCCCAAAAGACCTTTTTTTCTTGTTCTTTAAGTACCAAGGCTATTTAAATGCTCCACCACGATCCCGAAAAGTAACTAGACCTCGTACGAACCACTTAGATTTCCACCAAGATCTGGAAAGCTTCCTAAAGACATTCCTTAAGCACCAAGTCCTTTTAGACACATTAACACGACCACTAAAGCTTATAAATCATGTTTTTGATGTACCTAGACCCCTGCAAAGAACTGAAAAGTTTCACCAATAGCTGAAAACTTCCCAAAAGACCTTTTTTCTCGTTCTTCAAGTACCAAGTCCATTTAAATGCCCCACCACGATCCCGAAAAGTAACTAGACCTCGTACGAACCACTTGGATTTCCACCAAGATCTGGAAAGCTTCCTAAAGACATTCCTTAAGCACCAAGTCCTTTTAGACACATTAACACGACCACTAAAGCTTACAAATCATGTTTTTGATGTACCTAGACCCCTGCAAAGAACTGAAAAGTTCCACCAAGAGCTGAATATTTCCCAAAAGACCTTTTTTTCTTGTTCTTTAAGTACCAAGGCTATTTAAATGCTCCACCACTATCCCGAAAAGTAACTAGACCTCGTACGAACCACTTGGATTTCCACCAAGATCTGGAAAGCTTCCTAAAGACATTCCTTAAGCACCAAGTCCTTTTAGACACATTAACACGACCACTAAAGCTTACAAATCATGTTTTTGATGTACCTAGACCCCTGCAAAGAACTGAAAAGTTCCACCAAGAGCTGAATATTTCCCAAAAGACCTTTTTTTCTTGTTCTTTAAGTACCAAGGCTATTTAAATGCTCCACCACGATCCCGAAAAGTAACTAGACCTCGTACGAACCACTTAGATTTCCACCAAGATCTGGAAAGCTTCCTAAAGACATTCCTTAAGCACCAAGTCCTTTTAGACACATTAACACGACCACTAAAGCTTATAAATCATGTTTTTGATGTACCTAGACCCCTGCAAAGAACTGAAAAGTTTCACCAATAACTGAAAACTTCCCAAAAGACCTTTTTTCTCGTTCTTCAAGTACCAAGTCCATTTAAATGCCCCACCACGACCACGAAAAGTAACTAGACCTCGTACGAACCACTTGGATCTCCACCAAGATTTGGAAAGCTTCCTAAAGACATTCCTCAAGCACCAAGTCCTTTTAGACACATTACCACGACTATTAAACCTTACAAATGATGTTTTTGATGTACCTAGACGTCCTGCGAAGAGTTAACCTGCGGTGTATCGTAGCCTAGACACATTTCGAACGTTCTTAAATCTCCGAAGCGTTTCGACGAGACTGAACAACATTTTGTAAAAAAAAACGCAGAAAAATGTCAAAAAATTGAAAATAAAAATTGAGAGACTCACCTTTTTCGTAAACTTGGCGGTTTTGATTTCGATGAAGGCGGCGGCGACGGCTTTGGTATAAGAAATTTGATTGTTGAAAGTAACGCGACCGGAACCGATGGGATACTTATATTTATCGGTATCGATACCTATAAAAATCCAACGATTAATTCGATAATACGATCGATTAAATCGATTTTTTCCTACCGGCGTAAACGACGCCGTCGAACAGATCGTTCATGATCTTGGCCAAGCCTTCGGCGTTGAGCATCCCGTGCAGGGCGCCGACGAAAACGGTTTTGCTGGGATCCAATTTTTGCGAAGTCGATTTGGTGTAATTGGAATCGTTTATTATCCACGGTATGACTTGGACCTGAAACCGAAACGACGTTAGAGAACGCGACGTCGTTTCCCCGTCCAATAAACTAACCTCTTTAGCCTTCATTCTTTTGGAACTTATGGTGTAGTACCAGTTACCGCCGTTGGCGTAGTCGTTGGTACAAGTTTGCAATAGAGCCTTGACGTTCTTCTCGGACTCGAATATGACGTAGACATATCCCTTTGGTTGGGAGGCGGCTTTATCTTTGCCGGGCCATTCGACTCGTATTGGACCGAACGGTTTGAATGTTTGGATCAACATTTGTTCGGTTATATCCCAAGGGACGCCGCCGAGAAATACTTTGCTCGAATAACCGATCGGTTTGACGTTCGAACGGGGCGGTAAAACGCCGCTCCACGTACAAGTGGCGTCGTACAGAGCTGGAAGTTATTTTAGATCAACGATAGATAGTTTCGAGGGGGCGATCGATGAAAATTTTATACGATAGTTTCGGAAAAAAATTGGAATATGAGTTTTCGTCGTAAAATAGAAGAATTTTGTGGTGAAGTGGAATTCAAAATGGGAAGGAAAATTAACACAAGGTGTTATTTTTCAAAGGAAACAGTCATGAAATCCAATTTTTCGAATCAAAAAAGGCGGAGATCAAAAAATGGGATACTGGAATCTGTTTTAGGACGAAGCGTAAGCAAGAAAACCATCGATTTTCCACGTTGTTTTCATAAAAACCCATGGTAATCATCGTGGTAAGTGAATTTGCTCCGAACATTATCGATTCCTGATGTTGAATGATCGATTTTTGTATAAAAAAGGCCAAAATGGAAAAATTAGCCACAGGAAGTTGTTCGAGGGTTTTAGAACAAAGAAAATCCGAGGAAACCATCGATTTTTCACGTGGTTTCCATAAAAACCCATGGTAATCATCGTGGTAAGTGAATTTGCTCCGAACATTATCGATTCCTGATGTTGAATGATCGATTTTTGTATAAAAAAGGCCAAAATGGAAAAATTAGCCACAGGAAGTTGTTCGAGGGTTTTAGAACAAAGAAAATCCGAGGAAACCATCGATTTTTCACGTGGTTTCCATAAAAACCCATGGTAATCATCGTGGTAAGTGAATTTGCTCCGAGCATAATCGATTCCTGATGTTGAATGATCGATTTTTGTATAAAAAAGGTCAAAAATGGATAAATTAGCCACAGGAAGTTGTTCGAGGGTTTTAGAACAAAGAAAATCCGAGGAAACCATCGATTTTTCACGTGGTTTCCATAAAAACTTATGGTAATCATCGTGGTAAGTGAATTTGCTCCGAGCATAATCGATTCCTGATGTTGAATGATCGATTTTTGTATAAAAAAGGTCAAAAATGGAAAAATTAGCCACAGGAAGTTGTTCGAGGGTTTTAGAACGAAGAAAATCCGAGGAAACCATCGATTTTTCACGTTGTTTCCATAAAAACCCATGGTAATCATCGTGGTAAGTGAATTTGCTCCAAGCATAATCGATTCCTGATGTTGAATGATCGATTTTTGTATAAAAAAAGTCAAAAATGGATAAATTAGCCACAGGAAGTTGTTCGAGGGTTTTAGAACAAAGAAAATCCGAGGAAACCATCGATTTTTCACGTGGTTTCCACAAAAACTTATGGTAATCATCGTGGTAAGTGAATTTGCTCCGAGCATAATCGATTCCTGATGTTGAATGATCGATTTTTGTATAAAAAAGGTCAAAAATGGAAAAATTAGCCACAGGAAGTTGTTCGAGGGTTTTAGAACGAAGAAAATCCGAGGAAACCATCGATTTTTCACGTGGTTTCCATAAAAACCCAAGGTAATCATCGTGGTAAGTGAATTTGCTCCGAGCATAATCGATTCCTGATGTTGAATGATCGATTTTTGTATAAAAAAGGTCAAAAATGGAAAAATTAGCCACAGGAAGTTGTTCGAGGGTTTTAGAACGAAGAAAATCCGAGGAAACCATCGATTTTTCACGTGGTTTCCATAAAAACCCAAGGTAATCATCGTGGTAAGTGAATTTGCTCCGAGCATAATCGATTCCTGATGTTGAATGATCGATTTTTGTATAAAAAAGGTCAAAAATGGAAAAATTAGCCACAGGAAGTTGTTCGAGGGTTTTAGAACGAAGAAAATCCGAGGAAACCATCGATTTTTCACGTGGTTTCCATAAAAACCCAAGGTAATCATCGTGGTAAGTGAATTTGCTCCGAACATTATCGATTCCTGATGTTGAATGATCGATTTTTGAGCCAAAAACGGATTTTGAACCATCAAAAAACATCGATACGATACATTAGAAGTATTCAAAGGAAGTTAAAAGCACCTGGACCCAAAACGCGATAAAATCGATCGAATCACATGCAATCGAGTAAAAAATTTTCCCGATAGTGAAAAACACGTAAAGAAAATGACAAATTAAGCCGAAAACCACAAAAACCGAAGTAGAACCAAACCTGTAAAGTTAGTAAAGGTAAAAATACGAAAATTATCGGTACTCACAAGCAGCAGATCGATGAAAACGAGCCGCGCGATCGAGCTGCAAATTTTCAGGGAGAAAATTGAGCAAAGGCGACGTACTGCCGTTCCACTTATCCATTATTTGCTACAAGAAAAAAAAAGAAGAATCGAATAACTAAATCGGCCGATCGGTTTGATTTTTCACTCCCTCACCTGCATGTTGTTGTGCGAACAGGCCGGCGGCAACAACGAACTGAGTAACGTCGAACTGTTTGGTTGTTGGAGACATTTCAAAGCTTGAATGGCTTGCAGCTGTTGAAGATTAACGACATCCAAATCGTTGGAAAATAAATTCCTCGATAGGTTATCGCTAATATTCAACGAATTCTACCGGAAAAAAATAAAAGGAAAATATTGAAAAACCGGTAAAAACAACCAATCCAACGATCACTTACGAATAGATCGCTGAAACCGGCATCCGGACTGGAAATTCCGCTCAATTCCGATTCCGGGGAATTACTCCTCGAGTAATTCAAATGCTCCAACACGTTGGGGCTGTTACTACCACAACTATCGCTAAAAAAACTGTCTTTTATACATATATATTTTTTTCGAGCTAATTAGGAGGTACTACCTCAACGAAGTACTCCTCAAGCTCCTAGCCGCTAGGAAATTGGCTGGGGGCGTGCAAGGGGAAGTACCAGCACTTCCTAAAGATAAATTTCTTTGATACGACTTCGGAGTCGATATAACCCCCGTATAATTCATTTGACTCGACGTAAATTTCGTATCATCCAAATCCAACTGGAATAAAATTACGTGAGGTACCAACAGACGCAAACATAACCTCAATTTATCAATAAATTTTTTTTAATTTTTATCTAGTAGTACGCCACTGGATTTTGTTCGTAAAAAAATTCGAATTTATATTATTATATCAGATTAAATACGAGATTAAATTTGGCAAAAATCCTAATACGTCTAGTAAATAAAAGCTAAACATCGTATAAGACATATTCAGATTGAAAATGGCGAAATTAATTCTAAATTTATATCGTTAAAGTTGGCAAATGATACAATACAATCGATAATAATACAATTTGTTACTATTTAATATAATAGATAGAAAAATAATAAAAAAACTTACCGAAAAATTAGCTGAAGTAGTCGGCGTACATGAGCACAAATCGGAATTATTGTTACCGAAATTTAACAAACCTCTCGGCGAATTCAAACCAAATAAATCCGATATGGAAGACATCGTATCGCCTATTGCACGTGAAGAATAATTATCGAAATTAAAACTTCTTAAAACTCCGGGTTAAACGTTTAAAAAGTTAAGTCAAACTATTTAAGCACATTCAAACCGAATAGACGAGAACAATAATGAACGGTGATCGTTTGTTAAAATATTTTTGACAGGTTGGGAGGAACTTGTTCGAAAAAAACGCACAAGCCAACTTCGTTTTTGTGTTATTGATGGTATTTATTGGGGAAAAAAACTCGTAAAAGAACTTTTTTTGTGTTCTACTCGTATTTTATACGAATTTAACATATACTGGGTGTGTGAATTTGTGAATATTGAATCGTTAAATGCATTTTTATTAATATTATGAATAAAAACAATTTGGAGTTGTCTGGAATGACGTAATAGTACGGAAAAGTACGTTCGTTTGTATAAGTTGTAGAAGAGTAATATGTTCTTCTTTTTTAGTTTAATTAATCTAACTGAATTCCATAGGCGTCGACAAGATTTTATTTATAAAAAATGATTTTTTCACCTTTAAATTCAACAGTATTGAAATAATTAATACATTTATGTGAATATTGAATATAAAAACTTTTCTAAATTGTCTGAAATGACGTATTGCGAGATAAAACTACGTTCGTTTGAGTTTAATACATAATCATTCGATGTAAAGTGTGTTCTTCTTTTTTATACATACACGATTAATATAGTTGAATTCCATAGGCGTCGACGAGATTTTATTTATAAAAAATTATTTATCTTTAAATTCATGAATATTGAAATTATTTAAAGTTATTTATGTATTATGTATTAAAAATATCCTTAATTATCTGGAATTACGTATGGCGTAATAAAAGTACGTTTGTTTGTGTATTGTACAAATAGATTTTATGAAAAAATATTGTAGGCAAGACTTTGAGTTATATAATTTGATTTGTAATTATTTTTCTTTTTAATAAAATAATCTCGTAAATGTACTTTTTGTATACTACTAGAAGGGCATTCTAATTTAACGAACCTCTTATAATACGGGGGCGTATCTATATTTACGCGAAGTAAAACTTATTTATAGGAAATGACGTAATGTGAGAGATTGAAAAATAGGCAAAGTACGTTCGTTTGTATGGAAAACCATAAGATTTGAAAGTACGAATAAGATACGTCTTCGTTTTTATAACTTTTCGATGATTCTAACCTTTAAATTGATCTCCATAGGCGTAGGCAAAGGGTTTAAGTTACATAAATTGTAATTTTTATTTAAATCAAACGCGTTAATGAACTTTTTATATACTACTCAAAGAGCAAAATCCTTTAACGAACCTCTAGTAATACGGGGTGTGTCTATGTTTACGTGAATTAAAACTTGTTTATAGGAAATGACGTAATGTGAGAGATTGAAAAATAGGCAAAGTACGTTCGTTTGTATGGAAAACCATAACAGTTTTGAAAGTACGAATAAGATAAGTCTTCGTTTTCATAAGTTTTCGATGATTCTAACCTTGAAATTGATCTCCATAGGCGTAGGCAAAGGGTTTAAATTATATAAATTATAATTTTTATTCAAATCAAACGCGTTAATGAACTTTTTGTATACTACTCAAAGAGCAAAATCCTTTAACGGATCTCTAGTAATACGGGGTGTGTCTATATTTACGTGAATTAAAAATAGAAAGAGATTAAAAAATAGAAAAAGTACGTTCGTTTGTGTGGAAAACTTGCAAGTGCGAATAAGATGCGTCTTCTTTTCTATAAGTTTTCGATGATTTTAACCTTGAAATTGATCTCCATAGGCGTAGGCAAAGGTTTTAAGTTATATAAATCGTAATTTAAAAAAAACACGTTGTATTTTTTTTATACAATTTAAACAGCAATCTACTTTCACGAACTTATTATTATACAGGGTGTGTCTAAATTTGAGTAAATTAACAATAGATATGACGTCATGCGAGAGAAGAAAATTCGAGTACGTTCGTTTGTGTGGTTAACTATAAGTTCTAAAATTGCAGACACAATTCTTCTTCTTTTTTATAAGTTTCTGACGACTTATTGGAGTTTAACATGGTAGTTAATTATAAATAAAAGTTTTTTTTGAATAAGTATAATTTTCTCGAAAGCATAATGGTATTGTAACACCTTATTACTTAAAAATAATACGGATTATTTCATAAAAAATAATAATTACGCAAATTGTTGATTAATTAAAGGTATTTAGAAATTTAAAAGATGGCATGTTTCGGTTGAGGTGATTCAGATATATATATATATATATAAAAAAAAATTATCGTTAATACAGCCCAGTTAATAAAGAGGTCGTTGACAGCGGCGGGTATCAATAAAATAAAATTTTACCACGTGAAAAAAAAATTATTTTTTTTGGACAATTTCCGTCGTACTCACCTTTATTTTCCGGAAAAATATTCCGTTCGTCCAATAACGAATTTATGGAATGTTTTTGAAGAATATCGGCGTACCCGTGATCGGGACAATCTGTATATAGATGCGGACCGTAAATCTAGAAGACGAAACCACGAAATATACAGAATGTCCATTTAAAATTGAACGAAAAGAGAAATGAAAACTTTTATTTTTAATGTGTATACAGGACGTCCCATAGTTTTTTTCAAATTCGTTTTGTACAGTTTGTATACGTCGAAATAATGGAATTAATTGATCGTAGTCGTTATAAAAAATCTTGTGCTCGATTTGGAGTGTATCTTAATGAAATTTTGTGGAGCGTATTATTGTTAAATAACCCGTAATGGAGGAGTGATTCATAATCGCGATGTACTGTATAGAACGTATGGTTTATTTACAATTTGAAACGTAATTTTTCAACTAATTAACACGGTTGTTGATCGCGGAACGATTTTTATATAAATACTCGCAAAAACGTAATTTTTAGATCGACTTGTATATAAATTAAATGAAAAAAACTACCTTTTAAAAAAGAAGAAAAAATTTAATCCTCCTCGTATTTGTAAAATTTGTTATTGTTCATGGAAATTTAATGGAAATCTTGGAATAGTGACAACGTCTCATGGGACATTCTGTATAATAAATATTATAATCATAGATTGAAAAATTGATTAAAATTATGGTGTTTTATAAAAAAAATTATGAATTCGTCGTTTTATGGGGTTTTAGAACTAATAGAAACAATATTAGATCGATTTTCAATAGGGACATACTGTATAATAAAAAATTCTCATCGTTTATCAAAAATTTTATCTACGTTATGGTGTTTTATGGGAAAAATATTATGCTTTAGTCGATCTATGGTGTTTTTAGAATGTATAGAAACAATATTATATTAAATTCCCATTAAGACAACCTGTACAATAGAGAATTTTAATCGTTGATTGAAAAATTGAACAGTATTGTGGTGTTTTATGGGAAAAAACTATGAATACGTCGTTTTATGAGGTTTTAGAATGAATAGAAACAATATTAGATCGATTTTCAATAGGGACATACTGTGTAATAAAAAATTCTCATCGTTTATGGAGAATTTGATTAACGTCATGGTGTTTTGTGGATAAAACACTATGAATCCGTTGATCTATGGGGTTTTTAAAATGTATAGAAACAATATTAGATTGAATTCCCATTAGGACAACCTGTATAATGGAAAATTTTAATCGTAGATTGAAAAAATTAATAGTATTGTGGTGTTTTATAAGAAAAAACTATGAATACGTCGTTTTATGGGGTTTTAGAATGAATAGAAACAATATTAGATCGATTTTCAATAGGGACACACTGTATAATAAAAAATTCTCATCGTTTATCGAAAATTTGATTAACGTTATGGAGTTTTGTGGAAAAAATATCATGATTTAATCGATGTATGGGGTTTTTAAAATGTATAGAAACAATATTAGATTGAATTACCATTAGGACAACCTGTATAATAGAAAATTTCAATCGTTGATTGTAAAATTGAACAATATTGTGGTGTTTTATAGGAAAAAACTATGAATACGTGGTTTTATGGGGTTTTAGAATGAATAGAAACAATATTAGATCGATTTTCAATAGGGACATACTGTATAATAAAAAATTTTCATCATTCATCGGAAATTTGATTAACGTTATGGTGTTTTAGGGAAAAAAACTATGAATCCGTTGATCTATGGGGTTTTTAAAATGTATAGAAACAAGATTAGATTGAATTCCTATTAGGACAACCTGTATAATAGGAAATTTTTATCGTAGATTTAAGAAATTAATAGTATTGTGGTGTTTTATAGGAAAAAACTATGAATGCGTGGTTTTATGGGATTTTAGAAGGAATAGAAACAATATTAGATCGATTTTCAATAGGGACACACTGTATAATAAAAAATTCTCATCGTTTATCGAAAATTTGATTAACGTTATGGTGTTTTAGGGAAAAAAACTATGAATCCGTTGATCTATGGGGTTTTTAAAATGTATAGAAACAAGATTAGATTGAATTCCTATTAGGACAACCTGTATAATAGGAAATTTTTATCGTAGATTTAAGAAATTAATAGTATTGTGGTGTTTTATAGGAAAAAACTATGAATGCGTGGTTTTATGGGATTTTAGAAGGAATAGAAACAATATTAGATCGATTTTCAATAGGGACACACTGTATAATAAAAAATTCTCATCGTTTATCGAAAATTTGATTAACGTTATGGAGTTTTGTGGAAAAAATATCATGATTTAATCGATGTATGGGGTTTTTAAAATGTATAGAAACAATATTAGATTGAATTACCATTAGGACAACCTGTATAAAGGAAAATTTTAATCGTAGATTGAAAAAATTAATAGTATTGTGGTGTTTTATAAGAAAAAACTATGAATACGTCGTTTTATGGGGTTTTAGAATGAATAGAAACAATATTAGATCGATTTTCAATAGAGACATACTGTATAATAAAAAGAATTTTCATCGTTTATCAAAAATTTGATTAACGTTATTGTGTTTTATAGAAAAAATATTATGATTTAGTCGATTTATGGGGTTTTTAGAATGTATAAAAACAATTTTAGATAGAAATTTTTATAAGGACATCCTGTATATTAAAAATTTCCGTTATTAACTAATATTTAGATACGGTATTCCATGAAGTTTTAAAAAAAATGTCTATAAATGAAAACAAAAAATAAAGTAACAAAATTTTTGTAAAAATACGACTTTCCCGATCTTTTTTTTTCGAGGACACAGTTTATATATTTTTCCACTTACCTTTTGCAAAGACGGCATGATTAATTTTCAATAAAAAATATCGCTTCGAAATCTCCACCCATACACTTAAAAAATCGCAACCATCAACGAATATCATTGGCACAACACTTGAAGAATTTCATAGCAAAACAATTTGAAAAGAAATGCCCCAGAATTAGAAAAATATTTGGAGAAGTTATTGGTTCGATTCGACGAGGAGAGGAGGGGGACGCACATGGTTTCTTCCAAGCAGAAGCGAGTTCAACAATGCGTTAAAAAAACCGTCGAAAAAAAAAACAATAAACCAACTCGTAAACAAACAGAAATCCAAAAAACGATATTTTGGAAAAAATAGATGGTAGTTTTGATTTTTATTAAATTTTGGATTTTGTACAATTTCGTGATACGTAACGGCGAGAACAACATTAATCAAACACGTTATTTTGTTTTTTTTTTTTTGAATATTTTATATCATTTTATGTTATTGACTTTTGTAATTATATTTTCACAGCTTTTCGAGTCAATTTCGGCATTAGAGTGAACTAAATTGGACTAGTGCGTCTTAGAAGACTTAATTTTGACTCGGGGGCTTGTAGATCGAGTCAAAACGATCTACTTTTGAGTCAATTTCGATTCATACACTGGGAAAACATGTTACCGCAACGTAATTTCGATTTTAAAATCTTAGAAGACTCAATTTTGACTCATACACTGCGAAAACATGTTACAGCAATGTAATTTCGATTTTAGAGTATTAGAAGACTCAATTTTGACTCGGGTGCTTGTAGATCGAGTCAAAACGATCTACTTTTGAGTTAATTTCGATTCATACACTGGGAAAACATGTTACCGCAACGTAATTTCGATTTTAGAGTCTTAGAAGACTCAATTTTGACTCGGGTGCTTGTAGATTGAGTCAAAACGATCTACTTTTGAGTCAATTTCGATTCATACACTGGAAAACATGTTAGAGTAACGTAATTTGGATTTTACAGTCTTGTAAGAGTCAATTTTGACTCGGGTGCTTGTAGATCAAGTCAAAACGATGTACTTTTGAGTTAATTTCGATTCATACGACACAATTTTGACTCATACACTGCGAAAACATGTTACAGCAATGTAATTTCGATTTTAGAGTATTAGAAGACTCAATTTTGACTCGGGTGCTTGTAGATCAAGTCAAAACGATCTACTTTTGAGTCAATTTCGATTCATACACTGGAAAAACATGTTAGAGCAACGTAATTTGGATTTTAGAGTCTTGGAAGAGTCAATTTTGACTCGAGGGCTTGTAGATCGAGTGAAAATTATCTACTTTTGAGTCACTTTAGACTCAATTTTGACTCAGGTACTTGTAGATCAGTCAAAATGATCTACTTTTGAGTCAATTTCGATTCATACACTGGAAAAAACATGTTAGAGCAACGTAATTTGGATTTTAGAGTCTTAGAAGACTCAATTTTGACTCGGGTGCTTGTAGATCGAGTCAAAACGATCTACTTTTGAGTCAATTTCGATTCATACACTGGAAAAACATGTTAGAGCAACGTAATTTGGATTTTAGAGTCTTAGAAGACTCAATTTTGACTCAGGTACTTGTAGATCAGTCAAAATGATCTACTTTTGAGTCAATTTCGATTCATACACTGGAAAAAACATGTTAGAGCAACGTAATTTGGATTTTAGAGTCTTAGAAGACTCAATTTTGACTCGGGTGCTTGTAGATCGAGTCAAAACGATCTACTTTTGAGTCAATTTCGATTCATACACTGGAAAAAACATGTTAGAGCAACGTAATTTGGATTTTAGAGTCTTAGAAGACTCAATTTTGACTCGGGTGCTTGTAGATCGAGTCAAAACGATCTACTTTTGAGTCAATTTCGATTCATACACTGGAAAAAACATGTTAGAGCAACGTAATTTGGATTTTAGAGTCTTAGAAGACTCAATTTTGACTCAGGTACTTGTAGATCAAGTCAAAACGATCTACTTTTGAGTCAATTTCGATTCATACACTGGAAAAACATGTTAGAGCAACGTAATTTGGATTTTAGAGTCTTGGAAGAGTCAATTTTGACTCGAGGGCTTGTAGATCGAGTGAAAATTATCTACTTTTGAGTCACTTTAGACTCAAACATTGGGAAAACATGTTACAGAAACGTACTTTGGATTTTAGAGTCTTGGGAGACTCAATTTTGACTCAGGTACTTGTAGATCAGTCAAAATGATCTATTTTTGAGTCAATTTCGATTCATACACTGGAAAAAACATGTTAGAGCAACGTAATTTGGATTTTAGAGTCTTAGGAGACTCAATTTTGACTCGGGGATTTGTAGATCGGCCCAAACGTTGGAAAATCGCGCTTTTCGGGTTGTTTTCGAAAATAAATGTAAGTCGAATGAAACACAATATCTATTAACACAAATTAATCAGAATAGGAAATGAAAATTAACAATCATTCTTTAACTATATCACTAGCGTCGACCATATCAACCTCTATGCTCATACTCATGTCGGACATTTCGTTATTAACGCTCGGTATAACGGAATTCGACGATTCCGCCATACTTTCGCTGGCAGTCGAATCCGATATTTTCGGTTCTATGTTGAATTTCGGTATTTCCTCGGGACAATCTGTAAGAGAGACATTTTTATACATATCGGTTCATTTTATCGATCGGTACAAATGAACTACCGGACATTATATCACGAAATATCGATTTTCTAACACTTCGATTCAGTTCCCGGTGATTTTACATCGATGAACTTCCGAATCTTCGTCTTTTTTTAGAGATTCGTCGCTCCAAAGTTCAGCTAGACTATAATTTCGATTCACCCTCGTATATATCGAGATTAATTTCGAATATTTACTTTCCAAAAATAGGAAAATCGACCGTCGCCACTCGATAATCATCGTTCTAGTTACTTTTAATCGATCAGATGACTTGGAAACGAATTTTCCTTTCGGTACAAATGAACTACCGGACGTTATATCACGAAATATCGATTTTCTAACACTTCGATTCACTTCCCGGTGATTTTACATCGGCAATTTTCCGAATCTTCGTATTTTTTAGAGATCCGTAGCTCCAAAGTTCAGCTAGACTATAATTTCGATTCCCCCTCGTATATATCGAGATTTATTTCGAAAATTTATTTCCCAAAAAAGGCAAATCGACCGTCGACACTCGATAATCATCGTTCTAGTCAATTTTAATCGATCAGATGACTTGGAAACGAATTTTCGTTTCGGTACAAATGAACTACCGGACGTTATATCAAAAAATATCGATTTTCTAACACTTCGATTCACTTCGCGGTGATTTTTCATCGATAATCTTCCGAATCTTCGTCTTCTTTTAGAGATTCGTCGCTCCAAAGTCGAGTTAGACTATAATTTCGATTCACCCTCGTATATATCGAGATTAATTTCGAATATTTACTTTCCAAAAGAAGGAAAATCGACAGTCGCCACTCGATAATCATCGTTCTAGTTACTTTTAATCGATCAGAAGACTTGGAAACTAATTTTCGTTTCGGTACAAATGAACTACCGGATGTTATGTCGGTTTTTCATCACTTTCCCAAGACTCGTTATCCTCCTTTTCGTCGTTTTCCTTTTTTATCATCGTCGCAGTGTCACTTTTCACCACGTCATTCACTTACTCTAAAACTTCGAAATCACACACGAATATTTAGTCCGACCCCGGTATAATAATCGAGAATTAAATACGCACTTAATAGAGTGAAACTTTTCGAAATACACTCGTAACACTTTGAAATATACGAAATAATCACGTGATCACTTACCCGGATACGGAAGTTTGTCTTCGGTTAACTTATCGATGACGTAATTCAACATGGTGGTACTGAATGCGTCGTCCCTTTTCAAACCTAGTGCTTTGTGGAACCATTCGACGGCTTCCTCGTAATTTTCCATGAGGACGTTGACGTAAGCTATGGCGGCAAACGTACCTGCCGATTGGGGATGTAGTAGGAGGGCCTGAAAAACGTATTATTTCGATTTCATTCGAATGATAATCGATTAAAAATCGTATCGAAATCACCTGGTTGTGGAAATCGAGGGATTCTTCGTATTTTTGCAATTTCCTACATGTGTGGCCCAAATTATTCAACAGCGGGCTCCACCTTTGGGGTATTATACCTTTTCTGATACGTCGTACTCTTTCTAGTGCCTTTCGGAATTGTATTTCGGCAGTTTCGTAGCTGAAAATCGGCGGGACGAGTGTGTTATTGGTGGAAATCGAGGGGGTGAGGCGGGGGGCGAATTGAGCAATTGACAAATTCGATTTCTGAACAAATTGCACAGGTAAAAATTAAAATGCACCAAGAAAATAAATGTTTATAAAGTGACACTAAAAAATTAATTTTTTTTTTCGAAGAAATGACACTAAAAAATTCAATTTCTGACCATGGTTCGTTGGAAAAGTCAAATTTTGAGAAAATGATACGAAAGAATGACGATTTTTGACCAAACTTGACCGAGAAAATGAATTTTAATAAAATGACACTAAAAATATGTGAAAATTCGTTTTTTCATGACACTAAAATACAAATTTTTGAATATAGTTCATTGAAAAATCCGATTTTTGCCAAAGTTGAATCAAAGAAGACAATTTTTTACTAAACTTCACAGAGAAAATAAATTTTAATCAAATTGCACTGAAAAGAGACTAAAAAAAATACCATTTTTTGGACATATTTTGTTGGAAAAGGTCAAATTTTAAGAAAATGATTTTTTTAGTGTAATGTACACTAAAAAACACAATTTTTTACTATATTTCGTCAAAAAATGCCGATTTTTGATACAGTTACATAAAAAAATTACCAATTTTGACCAAACTTCACAGATAAAATAAATTTTACCCAAATGACATTAAGACAATAATTTGTTGAAAAATGCCAATTTTATACCAAAATGCACCAACAAAATAATTTTTGATTAAACTGCTATAAAAAAATGTCTATTTGTGATCAAATTACACTGAAATCAAGAAATTTCTGATTTTCGACCAAATTACACTAAGAAAACACATTTTTGACTACGTTACACTAAGAAAACTCAACTTTCGATTAAATTTCATTGAGAAAATCCAATTTACGACTAAATTACACTAAGAAAACTCAACTTTCAACTTAATTGCACTAATAAAATCCAGCTTTTGATCAAAGTACAATAAGAAAAGTCAATTTTCGACCGAATTACACTAAGGAAACACATTTTTTACTAAATTACACTGCGATAACACATTTTTTACTAAATTACACTAAGAAAACTCAACTTTCGACCAAAGTGCACTAATAAAATCCAACTTTTGATCACAATACACTAAGAAAAGTCAATTGTCGACCAAATTACATTGAGAAAACACATTTTTTACTAATTTACACTGCGAAAACACATTTTTGACTAGATTACAAAAAAAATCGACTTTAGACCAAATTGCACAAATAAAATCCAACTTTTGATCAAAGTACACTAAGAAAAGTCAATTTTCGACCAAATTACACTGAGAAAACACATTTTTTACTAAATTACACTGCGAAAACACATTTTTTACTAAATTACACTGCGAAAACACATTTTTGACTAAATGACACTAAGAAAACTCAACTTTCGACCAAAGTGCACTAATAAAATCCAACTTTTGATCACAATACACTAAGAAAAGTCAATTTTCGACCAAATTATACTGAGAAAACACATTTTTTACTAAATTACACTGCGAAAATACATTTTTGACTAAATGACACTTAGAAAACTCAACTTTCGACCAAAGTGCACTAATAAAATCCAACTTTTGATCACAATACACTAAGAAAAGTCAATTTTCGAACAAATTACACTGAAAAAACACATTTTTTACTAAATTACACTGCGAAAACACATTTTTGACTAAATGACACTAAGAAAACTCAACTTTCGACAAATTGCAGTAATAAAATCCAACTTTTGATCACAATACACTAAGAAAAGTCAATTTTCGACCAAATTACACTGAGAAAAACACATTTTTTACTAAATTACACTGCGAAAATACATTTTTGACTAAATGACACTTAGAAAACTCAACTTTCGACAAATTGCACTAATAAAATCCAACTTTTGATCACAATACACTAAGAAAAGTCAATTGTCGACCAAATTACACTGAGAAAACACATTTTTTACTAAATTACTCTGCGAAAACACATTTTTGACTAAATGACATTTAGAAAACTCAACTTTCGATCAAATTACACTAAGAAAACACATTTTTTACTAAATTACACTAAGAAAACTCAACTTTCGACCAAATTGCACTAATAAAATCCAACTTTTGATCAAAGTACACTAAGAAAAGTCAATTTTCGACCGAATTACACTAAGGAAACACATTTTTTACTAAATTACACTAAGAAAACTCAACTTTCGACCAAAGTGCACTAATAAAATCCAACTTTTGATCACAGTACACTAAGAAAAGTCAATTTTCGAACAAACTACACTAAGGAAACACATTTTTTACTAAATTACACTAAGAAAACTCAACTTTCGACCAAAGTGCACTAATAAAATCCAACTTTTGATCACAATACACTAAGAAAAGTCAATTTTCGAACAAATTACACTGAGAAAACACATTTTTTACTAAATTACACTGCGAAAACACATTTTTGACTAAATGACACTAAGAAAACTCAACTTTCGACAAATTGCAGTAATAAAATCCAACTTTTGATCACAATACACTAAGAAAAGTCAATTTTCGAACAAATTACACTGAGAAAACACATTTTTTACTAAATTACACTGCGAAAACACATTTTTGACTAAATGACACTAAGAAAACTCAACTTTCGACAAATTGCAGTAATAAAATCCAACTTTTGATCACAATACACTAAGAAAAGTCAATTTTCGACCAAATTATACTGAGAAAACACATTTTTTACTAAATTACACTGCGAAAATACATTTTTGACAAAATGACACTTAGAAAACTAAACTTTCGACAAATTGCACTAATAAAATCCAACTTTTGATCACAATACACTAAGAAAAGTCAATTGTCGACCAAATTACACTGAGAAAACACATTTTTTACTAAATTACACTGCGAAAACACATTTTTGACTAAATGACACTAAGAAAACTCAACTTTCGACAAATTGCAGTAATAAAATCCAACTTTTGATCACAATACACTAAGAAAAGTCAATTTTCGACCAAATTACACTGAGAAAACACATTTTTTACTAAATTACACTGCGAAAACACATTTTTGACTAAATGACATTTAGAAAACTCAACTTTCGATCAAATTACACTAAGAAAACACATTTTTTACTAAATTACACTAAGAAAACTCAATTTTCGACCAAATTGCACTAATAAAATCCAACTTTTGATCAAAGTACACTAAGAAAAGTCAATTTTCGACCGAATTACACTAAGGAAACACATTTTTTACTAAATTACACTAAGAAAACTCAACTTTCGACCAAAGTGCACTAATAAAATCCAACTTTTGATCACAGTACACTAAGAAAAGTCAATTTTCGAACAAACTACACTGAGGAAACACATTTGTTACTAATTCGACCAAAATAACATCACTAACAACATTAAAAATACCAAATGTACTCACTCCAAATTTTGAAACGCAATCACCCCCTTCTCGTGCATTATAAACGGATCGTCGGGCGCTATATTTTGAGCCTGCTGAAAAAATTTATCGGCCAATCGGACGTTGTTCGTCAAACCGCATTCCAATCCGATATACAACAATGGCAGGTGACACCTAAAAACGTACGCATCGTCAAAACGTTCTCTGACGGAAATCCTTCGATTTCGCTCACCCCTTCATCAATTGAGACGCCTTGAAATAAGCCGCCATCGCTTGATCGTGTTCGTTTTCGATCGCGAAGGAATGTCCGTAAGCCAACCAAGCCGGACCGAATAATCTATCCAGACAAGTCGCTTTCGCCAAATATCTTCTAGCGAAATCACTTTTTCCTGATGAAAAATCAGTTAGAACGCATAAAAACGACATACAAGACGAAAAAAAAACGAAGAAGATCGTAGAATACATTAGCAGATAGTAGAAAACCTTTCGAAGATGGTAGAAAAGCTTTAAAAGATCGTGAAAATGCAGAGCAGATAGTAGAAAAGCAAAGCAGATAGTAGAAAAGCAAAGCAGATAGTAGAAAATTCTTAGCAGATAGTAGAAAAGCTTTAAAAGATCGTGAAAATGCAGAGCAGATAGTAGAAAAGCAAAGCAGATAGTAGAAAAGCAAAGCAGATAGTAGAAAATTCTTAGCAGATAGTAGAAAAGCTTTAAAAGATCGTGAAAATGCAGAGCAGATAGTAGAAAATTCTTAGCAGATAGTAGAAAAGCAAAGCAGATAGTAGAAAGGCTTTAAAAGATCGTGAAAATGCAGAGCAGATAGTTGAAAATTCTTAGAAGATAGTAGAAAAGCAGAGCGAATAGTAAAAAACTTTAGAATACAGTGGAAATCCAAACTAGATAGAAGGAAAGCTTTAGAAGATAGTAGAAAAACTTTGAGAGATGGTAGAAATGCAGAGCAGATAGTAGAAAAGCATTAGAAAGTAGTGGAAGAAGGAAGTGCAGCAGATAAGAGACTAAGAGATGTAGGGAATAAAGATAGAGCAGATTGGAGAACAGAACAAGGAAGATGATGAACAGGAGCGGTTGGAGACGAAAAAACTAAGCAGATAGATAAGAAATAGACATAAAGACATGGAAAATAGAACAGATTGAAGACAAAAAGAAGATAGAAGGAGAATATATGATAAGAGGCTTGAAAGACGAAGCAGATGGAAGATAACCAGCCGGAATAGGAACTAGAAGATTAACACGAAGAAGAATTGATACAATAGCGACGAAATAATCGAAAAAACATAATCTTTCGATTAGTAGTGTTCGATTGTAATCGATACAATCGAAAACCGTACAAAATCGATTGGGCAGATGTAAAAATACTGAAAATCGATTGAATAGAGGTAAAAAAGATAGAAGAAATCGATTGATCAGTGGTAAAAGATTTACGAAATCGATTGAGCAGAGTGAAACGATCGATTAAATCGTACCTAATCGATTTAGAAAAAGTAAAAGACCGAAGAAAACGTTTAAAATCGATTGGGTAAAGGTAAAATTGCTAGAAATCGATTGATCAGAGGTAAAAGATGGACGAAATCGATTGAGCAGAGAGAACAGATCGATTAAATCGAATGGACAAAGGTAAAAGATCGATAAATCGTATCAAATCGATTTAGAAAAAGTAAAAGACCCAAGAAAACGTTTAAAATCGATTGGCAAAGGTAAAATCGCTAGAAATCGATTTAGCAAACGTATAAGTTAGAAGAAATCGATTGATCAGAGGTAAAAGATTTACGAAATCGATTGAGCAGAGAGAACAGATCGATTAAATCGAATGGACAAAGGTAAAAGATCGATAAATCGTATCAAATCGATTTAGAAAAAGTAAAAGACCCAAGAAAACGTTTAAAATCGATTGGCAAAGGTAAAATCGCTAGAAATCGATTTAGCAAACGTATAAGTTAGAAGAAATCGATTGATCAGAGGTAAAAGATGGACAAAATCGATTGAACAGAGTGAAACGATCGATTAAATCGTACCAAATCGATTTAGAAACAGTAAAAGACTGAAGAAAACGTTTAAAATTGATTGGGTAAAGGTAAAATCGCTAGAAATCGATTGATCAGAGGTAAAAGATGGACGAAATCGATTGAGCAGAGTGAAACGATCGATTAAATCGAATGGACAAAGGTAAAAAATCGAAGAAAACGCCAAAAATCGATTGAGCAGAGATAAAAAATCGACGATAAACTCTAAAATCGATTGATCAGAGAGAAAAGATCGATTAAATCATACCAAATCGATTTAGAAACAGTAAAAGACCAAAGAAAACGTTTAAAATTGATTGAGCAAAGGTAAAATCGCTAGAAATCGATTTATCAAAGGTAAAAGATGGACGAAATCGATTGAGCAGAGTGAAACGATCGATTAAATCGAATGGACAAAGGTAAAAAATCGAAGAAAACGCCAAAAATCGATTGAGCAGAGGTAAAAAATCAACAATAAACGATAAAAATCGATTGATCAGAGAGAAAAGATCGATTAAATGGTACCAAATCGATTTAGAAACAGTAAAAGATCGAAGAAAACGCTTAAAATCGATTGGGCAAAGGTAATAAGACTAGAAATCGATTGAGCAAACGTATAAGATCGACGAAATCGATTGATCAGTGGCAAAAGATCGATAAAATCGATTGAGCAAAGGTGAAAGATCAAAGAAAAACGCTAAAAATCGAGCTTAAAAGAAATTTCAATTAAAAAATGAGTGAAATAACGACGACATTACCTATAATGTAGTAATAACATCCAACGGCGAACCAGGAAATGGCCAAATTCGGATATAGATCGACGAGATTGTGCGCCAACGAAAACAATTCTGTAAAAAAAAAAAAATTTCGAAAAAAATCCGTTTTTTTTTCGCGTCCTTTGACTCACTGTTGCTTTGTTTCAATTCCACCTGGCAGGATATGTGTATAGGCAAACAACCGTCGTGGTAGGGATCGATTTTCAATATATTTTCGGTTAAGGCGCTGCAAGAACGATAATCGCAATTATAGTACAGCCTTTCCGCTTCGGCGACGCGCAAATCCAGGCTGTTCTTCAATTTTATCGACGCCGAACTGTCGTCGACGAGCATCTGATCGTTTTCGTCGGTTTTTTTCGTATTTTTGTCGTTGTTTTTTAGAACGCTCGACGTTATTACGATCGAAGGCGTTCGAACAGTTGAAGGATGCGGATTATTCGTTATGTCGATGGATTTGTCGTCGAATGTAGTCGGTTTGTTCGTGTGCGTATGGTATTTTTTCAATTTCGATCCGTACAAAACGTATAAAATTTCCGCCGATTCCGGTGAACATTCTTCGGATATCGGGAGGGATTTTAATAATTCTTCTTCTAAAATAAACATACAATCTAATATTAAACGCGTTCTATCGACTTATAATGACTTTTCACCTACCCCCCGTACTAAAAAATAACGTGAAAAATCTATTTGAATACCCCTCGTAACACAGAATTCGGTTTTTTATGAAAAATGTGTTGAATAAACGAAATTAGGAGATAGAACTTTATAAACACCCCCTGTAATGTTAAATGAATTCTTTTATAGGGAAAAATAGAAAAAACAACGAAAAACGGATGACGAACTCTTTAAGTACCTCCCGTAATACAAATTGTACGTGTTTTAATAGAAATATTGAAAAACAACGAAATATGTAAAACAACTCTTTGAATACTCCCCCGTACTACATATTTCGATTTTTTTTATGAAAAATGTGATAAAATCGACGATTTTACGAATTTTTTACATACCCCCTGTAATGCTAAATGTGTGTATTATTCATAAAAAATAGAAGAAAATAAACAAGAAATAACTTTTCACGTTTCCCCCTGAAAAACAATGAAAATCGCGAAAAAACTTTTCAACAACCCCCCGTAACATAAAAAGAATGTTTTTTTGTGAACTAATTAAAAAACAATGAGAATCATGAAAAAACTCTTCAACCACCCCCGGTAATACAAAATGTAAGTTTTAATCCTAGAAAATTTGAAATATGAAAAAAACTATTTAAATACCCCCGTAACATGAAATGTACGTTTCATTCATAAAAAATATAAAAATAAACAAGAAATACCTTTTGACGTACCCCCTGTAATATAAAATTTATATTTGATTTGAAAAACAAAATGAATAAGAACTTCAGGTACGTCCCCTGTAACACAAAACGTGAGTAAAAAAACAATGGCAAATGAGAAAGAAAACTTTTTGTATACCACCCGCAATACAAAGTGTATATTTAATTCCAAAAAATGTGAAATATTGAAAAAAACTTTCGAACACTCACTGTATACTATAAATAATACATACGAAAATAAGAATTTTTCGTTGAGCCCCCGTAATACTTCAATTAAAATGGTAAATAACAAAAAAAAACAAAATAAAACATTTTGTACACCCACTGTAAAACAATCTATATATTATTAATCGAAAAAATGGAAAAAAATAGAACTTTTAGTTTAACACCCGTAACATAAAAGTGAAAAAAAAATAACGTAAAATGAACTAGGTAGGAAGAAAAATACAAATGACAAAGCATTTAACAAATTTAACAATAAATTTGAAAAAAAAAATTATAACAAGTGGATAATAGAAATATTTACTCACCCTCTAGATGGGTTAACATCTGATATTTTATCAAAGAATCGAAAGCTTCGTAACAATAAACGTCCATGTACAAAGCTTGTTTATAACAGTCCGCCGCTAGGCCCCTATTATCCATACCCTCCAAAATTTTCCCCTTCAGAAGCAAAAAGGCCGAATAAGCTTGCTGAATAAAAAAAACGCACGCAATCAGAATAACGAAAATTAATTGTTCATTACTCACGTTTTTCGGGCTATTTTCGAATACAACCGGGGTGGAATTATTGAAAGGTGATGAAAAACCATCCTTCGATACTGAACTAACATTATCTATATTATTAACGACTTTTAGGGCTTCTACTAGTTCGTTCGCTTCGTACAAACAACGTGCCGTCAAATACGTACATTGTAGGTTAGTCTACAACAAAACCAATATCATAAACAAACTATAATTAATTACATATATCAGGTAATTAATTACCTTATCTAAATTTTTCGATTTTAATAGATGCGTAGCCCTATGGTACTGCTTTAAAAGGTACATACATTGTGCTAAACAATATATATCTTTCGGATTTGAGGTTAATGCTACTACTTTGTCGGCCCAAAATAACGCCGTACTATACACATGCTGAAATTTCATCACAAAATACGAATTTTTAATTTCTTAGACCTTTTTTGTACGTTTTAGTTAATGTATGGTTTTTATTTTAGGTCTCTTTTGTTGTATAAAACTAATTTTCTAACAAAAGAGACCTAAAATTAAACAATTCGTCAAACACGTTTATATTCGTTTTCTACTTACCAAATCGATATAGGTTTGAACTAATTTTCTGTAATTATCCACGTTAACGTTGTTTGTTGTTTTCATTTTATTATTATTAAATTAACTGTTTAACAATTTAAATATAATACCATTTTTAAACTTATTTATAACAAACTGTCGAAATATATTCTTCTTCTTTTTTATAAATTTTATGTCTATAGATAATATACTCGTTTCTTATTATGCCACTTTTATATTTCAGTCAAATTTTATTTCACTTTGTTATTAATTTATACTATTTTCACTATTTTTCGAACTTATTATTCACTTTCTACGGAGTTATATTACCTTTTGTATAAAATCTTTACTTTATTCTTCTTGTTTTATGAATAATATCTAACTAGATAATTTACCCGATATATTTCATTATTACTTTATTGGGATTCTAATACACTTTCTTATTAAGTAACACTGTTTCTACTGCTTTTTCTATCTAATATTCTATTTATATAATTTCTACGAAGTTATATTACCTTTTTAATAAAATCTCTTCTTTATTTCTTTTTTTTTATTGATAATATTTCATTAGATAACTTACCCTAATTTAATGTTTAGCATTTTTCTCTATAGGAATTATATGACTGGATTTTCAATCTAATCTGTGTTCTGGATTCTTCTTTTTGTAATAATCTTTTAATTGAGATTATTTATTTTTATGTATAACATTTAAAAATCACCCTGTAGAACGTATAATTATCAGAAATTACGTATTGTGTAACATTTTCTTTCCCGAATAACTACAATTATGGTATTTCCAGAAGTTTATAATAATGCAGACATATTTTCATACAGGGTCGTACAAAATTTTTTTGTACTCAAAAGAAAAATATCGTCAAGTTTTATTAACAAAGTTAACTATTTTTATGTGTATACTCAAATAAATCGTATTATTTATACACCGTTTTATCAAAATGCATCGCTTCATTGGTATTATCTTTAAGTAAATTCCAAACTGGGCGATATAATTTCGTTAAATCTCCCTATAGTTTGACGTTTAATTCTTTAATTGAAATCTGGTTCATTATTATGCAAAATTTCTTGCAAACTAATTCCAATATCATTCAATAAGTAGTTGTTCTTTAGAAAATGTGTTTTACACACCTGCAATTTCTAAAAATAGTTTATGAATGTTAATTGCTTTGTATAAAACCGCAAAATTTTCGAAAAAAATAAATCAGTGTTGAAATATGTTACTCTCAATACGTGATGTGGGTATAATTTGTGCTGTTTTTACTCATAATATAAGTAAGAGCAATGCCATTTTTTTTTAAATATTAACCACATCATACAGCGTGTATGAAATAGTTTTATATATTCATTAATAAAAAGCAGGCTCGTACTAGCCCAGTAAACAATGAATTTCTATAAAATATTCCAAACAACGTGTTTATTTTTAGTTTTAGCAGATGGCGATAACGCGATTTTTCAGAAAAACCCCACTATCCCTGGTAACAGCAGCTGTGGATATCAGGTTAATTTTTTTCTATCGTTTTTAGATCTATTTTCAAGTAATTTTAAAAACTTTTAAAAGACAATTTATCCTTCACGTTTCAAGGTTGAATTTTATTTTTTTCCAACGACATTTTTGGATTTATTTGGTTTTAGGAAGCCGATAATGAATGTCAAGAATGCACCACCCCCAAACCCGGCACCAACAGCCTTATCAGAAGGGGTATGTTCAGGAGTTATTGACAGATTTCGACATACATAAATATATATTGACAGATATTAACATATATTGACAGATATCAACGTATATTGACATATCTCAGTAGATATTGACATATATCCATATATATAGACATATAGTAACAGATATTGTCATATATTAGTAGATATTGACATATATCCATAAATATTGACATCTAACCACAGATATTGACAGATATGAAACTATATCGATATATATATATATATATATATATATATATATATATATATATATATTGACTGATATCGACGTATATTGACATAGATCCATAAATATTGACATATATCCCTATATATTGACAGATATCAACATATATTGTCATACATCGGTAGATATTGACATATATCAATAGATATTGACAGATATCAATGTATATTGACATATCTCAGTAGATATTGACATATATCCATAAATATTGACATGTAACCAAAGATATTGACAGATATCAAACTATATGGAAGTATATCGACATATATTGACTGATATCGACGTATATTGACTTAGATCCATAAATATTGACATATATCCCTATATATTGACAGATATCAACATATATTGTCATACATCGGTAGATATTGACATATATCAATAGGTATTGACATATATTGACAGATATCAATGTATATTGACATATCTCAGTAGATATTGACATATATTCATAAATATTGACATGTAACCAAAGATATTGACAGATATCAAACTATATTGAAGTATATCGATATATATTGACTGATATCGATGTATATTGACGTAGATCCATAAATATTGACATATATCCATATATATTGACAGATATCAACATATATTATCATACAACGGTAGATATTGACATATATTGTTAGATATCAATGTATATTGACGTATATCGGTATATATTGACAATTTTTGGTATATATTCGTTTTACAATGTAATTATTTATAGTTTTCGGCGGTAGGGAGGCTTTGATCAACGAATTTCCATGGATGGCTTTATTGGGTTATACGAATTCTAAGGGTAATAAGAAATGGGGTTGCGGGGGGTCGATAATCAATTCTAAGTACGTGTTAACGGCCGCCCATTGCGTAGCCAGAATACCAAAGCAATACGGAAAACTGTGAGTTTTACCTTCATTTTTTTTTGTTGGAAATAAATTCGATTGTAACTATGATTTTTTTTCTTTAGTACTTCGATCGTATTGGGAGAGCACGATACGAAAAACGAAATCGATTGCGGGAAAAATAAAAAAGGCGATGAAATATGCAACTTAAAGCCTATAACTGCCGAAATCGAAGAATATATCGTACATCCCACGTATAAAAATGACGATAACGCGCCTTACGATATCGCTTTAGTGAGATTAAAAGAAGAAGTGAAATTTTCAAGTCAGTAATTTTATTTTCGTATAACGAAATCGAAATTTTCGAACGCACCTCGTATAATAGTTATAAAAAAAATTAATAAAAAACGTCTAATTTTATGGAATTTTAAATATTTTTAGTCGTAAATATGAATTTTAATGTCATTTTATCGATTTGACGAGATTATTAATGTGGGACAAACAAAAAGGAATATCGGAAAAAGTATTAACGAACATACTTTTGTTATTATCGCGTTTATTTTCAGCTTATATCCAACCGATATGTTTACCGGAACCGGAACACGAATTAACGAACTCGATCGAATTGACGACGGCCGGTTGGGGATTGATGGAGAATTATCAACATACTACGCATAAGCGAACCGTGGATATTTCTTTTGAATTGAACCAAGTATGCGAACAAGTTTTCTCATCGGAAGGATTAAAATTGATAAATTCGCAAATTTGCGCGGGAGACGACGGAAAGGATACGTGCGCCGGAGACAGCGGGGGTCCTTTGATGATTAAATATGGTAAGGAAGCGAGATGGTTCCAAGTCGGTGTAGTATCCTTCGGCGGTACGGTGTGCGGCGTTAATCCCGCTGTATATACCAGAGTTATGGATTTCGTAAAATGGGTACACGAAACTGTCAAACCTTGATAAAATTATTACCCCGTGAGATTTTTTTGTATTGAATTCTTAAATAAATAAGTCGAATAATTTCTCGATTTATTTCGTAAACCTCCCGTAACAAAAAAATAATGCTTTCATAGGGAAAAATGGAAAAAAACAACGAAAAACAGATGAAGAACTCTTCAAGTACCCCCCGTAACAAATTGTACGTGTTGAAAAACAACGTAGTATGTAAAACAACTCTTTGAATACCCCCCGTACTACATACGTCGATTTTTTTTGTAATGTAAATGTAAGAAAGCCGACGAAATTACGAGATAGAACATTATAAATACCCCCTGTAATAAAAAATTATGCTTTTATAGGAAAAAACAACGAAAAACAGATGAAGAACTCTTCAAGTACCCCCCGTAATACAAATTGTACGTATTGAAAAACAACGCAGTACGTAAAACAACTCTTTGAATATCCCCCGTAGTACAGATTTCGGTTTATTTTATGAAAAATGTAAGAAAGTCGACGAAATTACGAGATAGAACTTTATAAATTCCCCCTGTAATAAAAAATTATGCTTTTATAGGAAAAAATTGGAAAAACAACGAATAACAGATGAAGGACTCTTCAAATACCCCCCGTAATACGAGATACTTCATAAATACCCCCTGTAATCAAAAATTATGCTTTTATAGGAAAAAAACAGATGAAGGACTCTTCAAATACCCCCCGTAATACAAATTGTACGTGTTTTAATAGAAATATTGAAAAACAACGAAATACACAACTCTTTGAATACCCTCCGTACTACATACTTCGATTTTTTTTATGAAAAATGTAAAAAAATCGACGAAATTACGAGATAGAACTTTATAAATTCCCCCTGTTTGACACATGTTTTATAAATCGATTCATGTGAAAAATAAATCGATATCTCGAATGGTTTTTAAAATATACAAATCTTCATACGAGCGTGTCAAGATCTCGATTTTTTGATGTAATAATTGAAAATACAGTTTTACAACGAAAGTATGCTAAAAACAATAATAATATTAATTATTTTTGTTCGAAGAAATTCGTTTGTAAGGTATTTAAAATAATAATAATAATAATTTATTGACGATACGCCATCTTACGGTTCGTATTCCAAGTATACGGTCGCGATTTAGAACTATAACTAACGACTTTAATACTTCTACTCGATAAAAGATGGCGTAGGTTGGTATACAACAATACGGAAGACATTGTTAGTCCTTTACCGTTTCAAATTATAATTTTTTATTTAATTTAATTAATCATATTGATTTAACCACGTATATACCTCGATTAAATTTCATATTTTTTTTATTATTTTAATTAAAAATTCAACCTGATTTTTCCACTAATTTGATTTGGTGTCATGATTACGGTTTCACGAGTCCTTGTTATCAATACGAATTTATGGTTGAGGAGAGTGGATATCAGCCCCCCTATGACCGTTGCGAACGTATTAAATCGCGATTCAGAATCTCGGTACCATAAACTATGGGTCTATTATCGCATTTCTCTCTACTCTGTTTCATAGGATCGTTACCGGGTAAATATATACGGTGAAAGTATACGGGGGTCGTTTTAAAAATTAACCGAATCCTTTTCAGGACCACCCGGTGTAAGTATAGAAGACGCTTACGTACAACTTTTTCCTATCGATAAGGGAAAATGTCACGGAATTGATCCAGTCCTAGATATAACTTTTCAATTATTTACGAGGTGATTTAATAGTCTATTAAAGTTTATTTCGAAAAATATAATTTTTTTTTTTTAGGTATAATCCTCTACAACCGAGTAGTTTGAGAATTGACGACGAGGAAAGCTTGAGAAAATCTCATTTTAATTTTTCGGAACCCACCGTGATATTTTTTCACGCTTTTTTCGAATCGTATCAGTCGACGCCTGGGAGATTGATAAGGACAGGTAAGGTAACTTTATTTCGAACGTACCCCGTATAATTTCGTCGACTATATCGAGTTTTATGTATATTATTAGTATTAGAACAAGTGTGAGTGAAAGCGCTTTCTGTTATATAAACTTTCGTCGTTTCAAAATCGTTTTTTGCCTCGGGGGTGAATTCTTAAAATGAAATCGAAAGACATTCACTTGTTTATAAACAAATTATAATTAAAAAATTCGCTTGAGGCGCCATCTATCGATAATATTTTGAGTATACAACTTGAATGACACAACTACAGTGAGAATATTGAATCATTTTAGTTTTGCTACCGTATCATAGATGTCGGAAACAGTTTTTATAAAAAAATTAATTATTTCGAATGACTGACGCCTTTATATCAACGTATGATTATATTTTCCACATTTAGGTTAATTTCCGGGGTAGTTTCAATAATATCCCATGCTATTAACACCTTTTTTATAAAAAATAAGTGACGCCACCTATTGTATGTATTACAAACTGTATGCTTTACTTTCGAAACACGATCAATGATGTCGACACTTGTTTATATTGAAAAAAATCGATTATTTCTAATTATCAACTCCATTTTGTCAACACCTCATTATATTATACATTTTTAGGTTATTTTGAATGTAATTATAGTCAAGTTACGTCCTTTTATCGTTTCTTTTTATTAAATACTTGTAGCGTCACCTATATACAGTATTCCAAACTATGTATCGACATAGTTTACATAGAATCTTAGTTTCGCCATTTTTATGCGGTTTTAAGATACGATCATAGATGTCGCCACTTGCTTCTATTAAAAAATTTCATCATTTTGTATTTTAGACATTATAATGTGTATCAACGATCGCGATTCCTTTTTTAGGTTTGCTTTTTTTAGTTTAATTGACAGGATAATGAACAGAAAGTCATGTCATTTTATTATAAATTTTATTCAAAACACTTAGCGCTACCTATTACATTTATCTCAAACTCAACATTGACATATTTTCTTGTCATTTTGTTTTCACCACCTATCGGATTGTTTGTATTATCCTGTCAGGTTTTTTCCGGTTTTTTGTAGTTTTCTGTCAGTCTTTTACGGTTTTTGTAATTTTATGTCAGTTTTTTTTTCATTTTTTGTCATATTTCTGTTTATTTTTCAAAGAATTTGTAGTTTTGCGTCAATATTTTTGTTGTATTCTGTCAAATTTTTTTGGTTTTTTATTGTTTCTGACAGTTTTTTATGTTTTTTTGTAGTATTGTGTTAGATTTTTGTTGAATTCTTACCAGTTTTTTTGCTTTTTTGTCAGTTTTTTGAAATGTTCTGTTATTTTTTCTGTTTTTTGTAGCAGTCTGTTAGATTTTTGTAGTATTTTCTTGTATTTTGTAGTATATTACAGTTTTTGTAGTAATCTGTCAGACTTTTGGAGTTTTACTCGTATTCGGTCAATTATTTCTGGTTTATTGAAGTATTCTGTCAGATATCTGTAGTTTCCTGTCAATTTTTTGTAGTATTCTGTCAGATTTTTGTAGTTTTGTTGTATTCTGTCAATTATTTTCTGGTATTTTGTCAGTTTTTGTAGTATTTTATCAGTTTTTTTGTATTATTCTTTCAGTTTTTTGTGGTTTTTGTTGTATACTGTCACTTTTTTGTAGTCATGTGTCAATTATTTTCTGGTATTTTGTCAGTATTTGTAGTATTTTATCAGACTTTTGTAGTTTTAGTTGTATACTGTCAGTTTTTTTCTGGTTTTTTGTAGTATTCTGTCAGATTTCTGTAGTTTCCTGACAGTTTTTTCTGTTTTTTGGTATTAATCTGTCAGATTTTTGTGGTTTTTGTTGTATACTGTCAGATTTTTGATGGATTCTATAAGTTTTTTGAAATTTTCTGTTAGTTTTTTCTGTTTTTTTGTAGCAGTCTGTTAGATTTTTGTAGTATTTTCTTGTATTTTGTAGTATTTTACAGTTTTTGTAGTATTCTGTCAGACTTTTGGAGTTTTACTCGTATTCGGTCAATTTTTTCTGGTTTATTGTAGTATTCTGTCAGATTTCTGTAGTTTCCTGTCAATTTTTTGTAGTATTCTGTCAATTATTATCTGGTATTTTGTCAGTATTTGTAGTATTTTATCAGACTTTTGTAGTTTTAGTTGTATACTGTCAGTTTTTTTCTGGTTTATTGTAGTATTCTGTCAGATATCTGTAGCTTCCTGTCAATTTTTTGTAGTATTCTGTCAGATTTTTGTGGTTTTGTTGTATTCTGTCAATTATTTTCTGGTATTTTGTCAGTTTTTGTAGTATTTTATCAGTTTTTTTCTGTTTTTTTGTATTGTTCTTTCAGTTTTTTGTGGTTTTTGTTGTATACTGTCACTTTTTTGTAGTCATGTGTCAATTATTTTCTGGTATTTTGTCAGTATTTGTAGTATTTTATCAGACTTTTGTAGTTTTAGTTGTATACTGTCAGTTTTTTTCTGGTTTTTTGTAGTATTCTGTCAGATTTCTGTAGATCCTGACAGTTTTTTCTGTTTTTTTTTGTATTATTCTGTCAGATTTTTGTGGTTTTTGTTGTATACTGTCAGATTTTTGATGAATTCTATAAGTTTTTTGAAATTTCATGTTAGTTTTTGCTGTTTTTTGTAGCAGTCTGTTAGATTTTTGTAGTATTTTCTTGTATTTTACAGTTTTTGTAGTATTCTGTCAGTTTTTCTAGTATTTTATCAGACTTTTGAGGTTTTAGTTGTATACTGTCAATTTTTTCTGGTTTTTTGTAGTATTCTGTCAGATTTTTGTGGTTTCTGTTGTTATTCTGTCAGATTTCTGTATTTTCCTGTCAGTTTTTTCTGTTTTGTTGTAGTATTCTGTCAGCTTGTTTTGTAGTATACCAACACGTCAATGCTATTCCAAGTGATCTCCATCCAGGATCGTAATTTATCCATTTTGCGCAAAAAAACTTTTCCTTTTCACAGCGTTCCTCCAAAGAAAAGACTACAACGTATTATTCGTCGACGCCCAACGTTTAGAAGCCGGTCCTTGGTATCTAACAGCCGCCAAAAATACGATGGTAGTAGGTAAATACACCGCCAAATTCGTCGACTATTTAGTATCGAAAGGTCTCCATTTACCCAGCCTACATCTGACGGGACTAAGTCTGGGCGCTCAGATGGCCGGAGTGTGCGCGCAAACCGTCAAAAGCGGCAGGATACGAAGGATAACAGGTAAATCAATACGATTCGATGTTCGATTATAATCGATTCGGCGTTATAATTATTATTCAGGGATGGATCCGGCGGGTCCTTTGTTCGCGAAATGGCCGAACGATGTGAAACTAGACGCCGGAGATGCGGATTTCGTCGACGTCATACATAGCGACGCCGGAATTTTCGGTTATCCGACGTCGGTAGGACACGTCGATTTTTGGCCGAATCGAGGAATCGCCCCCCAACCGGGATGTACAGTAAAGGAAATCGAAGCTAGAAATCCCGGATCGTTAATCGAGCCACGTGAGTTTTTATGCGATTTCGAAGGGTTTGGCGTTTTTTGGTAAAAGGGATTTTTAGTGTTTTGTAGTCATTGGAGATCTTATCAATTTTTCGCCGAATCGGTGATAAACCCGGACGCGTTTCGAGACGCGACGCCTTGTCCGACGTGGGAGAATTACATACGAGGGGAATGCAATAATTTCGAGTACGGACCGACGACTAGTATGGGACTGTACGTGGATTTTGAGTGAGTTTTAACTCGATTAGACGAGTTCGATTTGATTTTTTTTTTCAATTTGTAGGGCTAGAGGGGATTATTTTTTGAAGACCAATCGAGAATCGCCGTTTTCTAAAACTTAGAAATTTACGAAAAATTCTTGAATGCCACTGTGGAGACACGTGTGAAAATGTTTTTTGTAATTATTCGAATCGAACATTTCATTTTTGCGATTACGAATCGATTCGTGGAGTCGAATAAAATTTATTCCGATTTAATTTTTGTTTTATTCGAATATTTTGTTTCTAACCTCGAAATAATGATAAATACGTCAAAAGTTTTTTAAACGACGAGAATTTTTTGGTATTTCATCGAATTCCTCCATAATAAGAAAGAAGAAGGAAAATGAGATGACAAACTTGAAGTTTGCGACTGATTCGAGTATATTTATGGAAAACTAACCTCAAAATAGTGACATATGTGTCAATGTTTGATGGGAAGTCATTACTTTTTAACCTATTTTCATTTTTTATAGTTTCCTGTCAAGTTTTTTCTGTGTTTTCGTAGTATTCTGTCAGTTTTTTGTAGTAATTTGTCAGTTCTCTTGTTCTTTCGTGGTAATCTGTCAGTTTTAAAACATTCTGTCACTTTTAACAGATTTATGTCAGTTTTTTCGAATTTCTTGTAGTAATCTTTCAGTTTTTTAGTAATTTGTCTACTTTAGTCAATGTCTGTAGTATTCTGTCAATTATTTTGTAGAAATCTGTCAGTTTTGTTCACTTTTTCCAAACATTTTGTCGCTTTTCTCCATTTTTAGTAATAATGTAGTAAGCTGTCAGTTTTCGTAGCTTCAAGTCACTTTTGGTCAATTTTTTGTAGCAGTCTTCAGTTTTTTTATAGTATTCTGTCAAATTTTCATAATAATCCTCAGTTTTATTGTTTTTTCGTAATAATCTGTCAGTTTCAGTCACTTTTTTGCAACATTCTGTCAGTTTTGTCAAATTTCTTGTAGTAGTCTGTCAGTTTTATTTGTAATCTTTCAGTTTTTAGTGATTTGTCAGCTTTAGTCAATTCTTGTAGTATTTTGTCAGTTTTTTGTAGTAATCTGTCAGTTTCAGTCACTTTTTTGTAACATTCTGTCAGTTTTGTCAAATTTCTTGTAGTAATCTGTCAGTTTTATTTGTAATCTTTCAGTTTTTTAGTGATTTGTCAGCTTTAGTCAATTCTTGTAGTATTTTGTTAGTTTTTTTGTAGTAATCTGTCAGTTTCAGTCACTTTTTTGTAACATTCTGTCAGTTTTGTCAAATTTCTTGTAGTAATCTGTCAGTTTTATTTGTAATCTTTCAGTTTTTTAGTGATTTGTCAGCTTTAGTCAATTCTTGTAGTATTTTGTTAGTTTTTTTGTAGTAATCTGTCAGTTTCAGTCACTTTTTTGTAACATTCTGTCAGTTTTGTCAAATTTCTTGTAGTAATCTGTCAGTTTTATTTGTAATCTTTCAGTTTTTTAGTGATTTGTCAGCTTTAGTCAATTCTTGTAGTATTTTGTTAGTTTTTTCGTAATAATCTGTCAGTTTCAGTCACTTTTTTGTAACATTCTGTCAGTTTTGTCAAATTTCTTGTAGTAATCTGTCAGTTTTATTTGTAATCTTTCAGTTTTTTAGTGATTTGTCAGCTTTAGTCAATTCTTGTAGTATTTTGTTAGTTTTTTCGTAATAATCTGTCAGTTTCAGTCACTTTTTTGTAACATTCTGTCAGTTTTTTCAAATTTCTTGTAGTAGTCTGTCAGTTTTATTTGTAATCTTTCAGTTTTTAGTGATTTGTCAGCTTTAGTCAATTCTTGTAGTATTTTGTCAGTTTTTTGTAGTAATCTGTCAGTTTCAGTCACTTTTTTGTAACATTCTGTCAGTTTTGTCAAATTTCTTGTAGTAATCTGTCAGTTTTATTTGTAATCTTTCAGTTTTTTAGTGATTTGTCAGCTTTAGTCAATTCTTGTAGTATTTTGTTAGTTTTTTTGTAGTAATCTGTCAGTTTCAGTCACTTTTTTGTAACATTCTGTCAGTTTTGTCAAATTTCTTGTAGTAATCTGTCAGTTTTATTTGTAATCTTTCAGTTTTTTAGTGATTTGTCAGCTTTAGTCAATTCTTGTAGTATTTTGTTAGTTTTTTCGTAATAATCTGTCAGTTTCAGTCACTTTTTTGTAACATTCTGTCAGTTTTGTCAAATTTCTTGTAGTAATCTGTCAGTTTTATTTGTAATCTTTCAGTTTTTTAGTGATTTGTCAGCTTTAGTCAATTCTTGTAGTATTTTGTTAGTTTTTTCGTAATAATCTGTCAGTTTCAGTCACTTTTTTGTAACATTCTGTCAGTTTTGTCAAATTTCTTGTAGTAATCTGTCAGTTTTATTTGTAATCTTTCAGTTTTTTAGTGATTTGTCAGCTTTAGTCAATTCTTGTAGTATTTTGTCAGTTTTTTGTAGTAATCTGTCAGTTTCAGTCACTTTTTTGTAACATTCTGTCAGTTTTGTCAAATTTCTTGTAGTAATCTGTCAGTTTTATTTGTAATCTTTCAGTTTTTTAGTGATTTGTCAGCTTTAGTCAATTCTTGTAGTATTTTGTTAGTTTTTTTGTAGTAATCTGTCAGTTTCAGTCACTTTTTTGTAACATTCTGTCAGTTTTGTCAAATTTCTTGTAGTAATCTGTCAGTTTTATTTGTAATCTTTCAGTTTTTTAGTGATTTGTCAGCTTTAGTCAATTCTTGTAGTATTTTGTTAGTTTTTTCGTAATAATCTGTCAGTTTCAGTCACTTTTTTGTAACATTCTGTCAGTTTTGTCAAATTTCTTGTAGTAATCTGTCAGTTTTATTTGTAATCTTTCAGTTTTTTAGTGATTTGTCAGCTTTAGTCAATTCTTGTAGTATTTTGTTAGTTTTTTCGTAATAATCTGTCAGTTTCAGTCACTTTTTTGTAACATTCTGTCAGTTTTTTCAAATTTCTTGTAGTAGTCTGTCAGTTTTATTTGTAATCTTTCAGTTTTTAGTGATTTGTCAGCTTTAGTCAATTCTTGTAGTATTTTGTCAGTTTTTTGTAGTAATCTGTCAGTTTCAGTCACTTTTTTGTAACATTCTGTCAGTTTTGTCAAATTTCTTGTAGTAATCTGTCAGTTTTATTTGTAATCTTTCAGTTTTTTAGTGATTTGTCAGCTTTAGTCAATTCTTGTAGTATTTTGTTAGTTTTTTTGTAGTAATCTGTCAG
The DNA here is from genome assembly GCF_026230105.1 of Diorhabda sublineata. Lineage (NCBI taxonomy): Eukaryota > Metazoa > Arthropoda > Insecta > Coleoptera > Chrysomelidae > Diorhabda > Diorhabda sublineata. The sequence continues at coordinate 35,200,084 of NC_079477.1, forward strand.
TTTCAGTCACTTTTTTGTAACATTCTGTCAGTTTTGTCAAATTTCTTGTAGTAATCTGTCAGTTTTATTTGTAATCTTTCAGTTTTTTAGAGATTTGTCAGCTTTAGTCAATTCTTGTAGTATTTTGTTAGTTTTTTTGTAGTAATCTGTCAGTTTCAGTCACTTTTTTGTAACATTCTGTCAGTTTTGTCAAATTTCTTGTAGTAATCTGTCAGTTTTATTTGTAATCTTTCAGTTTTTTAGTGATTTGTCAGCTTTAGTCAATTCTTGTAGTATTTTGTTAGTTTTTTTGTAGTAATCTGTCAGTTTCAGTCACTTTTTTGTAACATTCTGTCAGTTTTGTCAAATTTCTTGTAGTAATCTGTCAGTTTTATTTGTAATCTTTCAGTTTTTTAGTGATTTGTCAGCTTTAGTCAATTCTTGTAGTATTTTGTTAGTTTTTTCGTAATAATCTGTCAGTTTCAGTCACTTTTTTGTAACATTCTGTCAGTTTTTTCAAATTTCTTGTAGTAGTCTGTCAGTTTTATTTGTAATCTTTCAGTTTTTAGTGATTTGTCAGCTTTAGTCAATTCTTGTAGTATTTTGTCAGTTTTTTGTAGTAATCTGTCAGTTTCAGTCACTTTTTTGTAACATTCTGTCAGTTTTGTCAAATTTCTTGTAGTAATCTGTCAGTTTTATTTGTAATCTTTCAGTTTTTTAGTGATTTGTCAGCTTTAGTCAATTCTTGTAGTATTTTGTTAGTTTTTTTGTAGTAATCTGTCAGTTTCAGTCACTTTTTTGTAACATTCTGTCAGTTTTGTCAAATTTCTTGTAGTAATCTGTCAGTTTTATTTGTAATCTTTCAGTTTTTTAGTGATTTGTCAGCTTTAGTCAATTCTTGTAGTATTTTGTTAGTTTTTTTGTAGTAATCTGTCAGTTTCAGTCACTTTTTTGTAACATTCTGTCAGTTTTGTCAAATTTCTTGTAGTAATCTGTCAGTTTTATTTGTAATCTTTCAGTTTTTTAGTGATTTGTCAGCTTTAGTCAATTCTTGTAGTATTTTGTTAGTTTTTTCGTAATAATCTGTCAGTTTCAGTCACTTTTTTGTAACATTCTGTCAGTTTTGTCAAATTTCTTGTAGTAATCTGTCAGTTTTATTTGTAATCTTTCAGTTTTTTAGTGATTTGTCAGCTTTAGTCAATTCTTGTAGTATTTTGTTAGTTTTTTTGTAGTAATCTGTCAGTTTCAGTCACTTTTTTGTAACATTCTGTCAGTTTTGTCAAATTTCTTGTAGTAATCTGTCAGTTTTATTTGTAATCTTTCAGTTTTTTAGTGATTTGTCAGCTTTAGTCAATTCTTGTAGTATTTTGTTAGTTTTTTCGTAATAATCTGTCAGTTTCAGTCACTTTTTTGTAACATTCTGTCAGTTTTTTCAAATTTCTTGTAGTAATCTGTCAGTTTTATTTGTAATCTTTCAGTTTTTTAGTGATTTGTCAGCTTTAGTCAATTCATGTAGTATTTTGTCAGTTTTTTTGTAGTAATCTGTCAGTTTTAGTCACTTTTTCGTAACATTCTGTTACTTTCTTGTTGTACTCTGTCAGTTAATTGTCATCCTTGGTAGCTTTCCTCCAGTTAAATGTCATTTTTAATGATAATCTGTCGATTTTTTGTCATTTTTAATAGTAATCTCTCTTTTTTAGTCATTTTTGTTGTATTTCGTCAATGTATAGACAATAAAAATAAAAAAGAAGAAATACCACACGATAAACTCGAAGTTAGCTATCGATACGAGTATATTCGTAGAAAATTAACCTCAAAATAACGACGTACACGTCAAAAACAACATTAGAAACGTCACTATTTGTTTTTCGGTTTTTTTTTTGGATGAAAATCATATGGAAAATACGGAAAAAAACGACGGCGGGGAAATTCCCGAAGCCGAAGGTGGTAATTCGTCGAACGGCGGCGTCGTCCAACAGGAATCCCGGACGGTAAAACAGATTTTAGACGAAGTTTTAAATTCGACGGTGATAAAAATCCACCCGCACCAAGAACGAGACGAAGAAAAATTGGTGACGGTGAAGGAGATTTTGGGGGGGATATTGGAGTATAACGTTTACAACGAGACGCGGTCCTCGTCGCACGCCGCCGTCAACGATAATCAACCGAGCACTTCGACCGCCCATCAATCTCTACCGGAACTCGACGTGCCGAAGAATTTCCAATTGTACAGGACGTACGAGCCGATGTTGTGCGCCTGCAATATCCTGGACGACGAACATCTCCTTAGGAGGACGGAGTCTGTCGTCCCGCCGACTCGTTTGCTGCCTTCCTATTCGTCCGTTATGAGACAAGGTGAGTTGGGCGACGGAAGGTGATTTTTCTGATATCGCTGTTGCCTTGTAGTTGTATTAGTTCGTGTTTTTTACTAATCTCTACGTTTCTTTTATAATTTCGACATTTTTTGTGGTTTTTTCCAGAAGTTTCTTGCTTTTTCCAAAATTTCTCTCATTTTTGATTGTTTTTTTCAATCATTCTCTTCCTTATTGTTGCTTTTTTCAAGAATTCTGTCATTCTTGTTGCTTTTTCCATGAAGTCTGTCATTTTTGCTAGTTTTTTCAAGAATTCTGTCATTCTTGTTGCTTTTTCCATGAAGTCTGTCATTTTCGCTAGTTTTTTCAAGAATTCTGTCATTCTTGTTGCTTTTTCCATGAAGTCTGTCATTTTCGCTAGTTTTTTCAAGAATTCTGTCATTCTTGTTGCTTTTTTCAAGAAGCCTGTGATTTTTGGTTGTTTTTTTCAAGCATTCTCTTTCTTATTGTTGCTTTTTTCAAGAATTCTGTCATTCTTGTTGCTTTTTCCATGAAGTCTGTCATTTTCGCTAGTTTTTTCAAGAATTCTGTCATTCTTGTTGCTTTTTCCATGAAGTCTGTCATTTTCGCTAGTTTTTTCAAGAATTCTGTCATTCTTGTTGCTTTTTCCATGAAGTCTGTCATTTTCGCTAGTTTTTTCAAGAATTCTGTCATTCTTGTTGCTTTTTTCAAGAAGCCTGTGATTTTTGGTTGTTTTTTTCAAGCATTCTCTTTCTTATTGTTGCTTTTTTCAAGAATTCTGTCATTCTTGTTGCTTTTTCCATGAAGTCTGTCATTTTCGCTTGCTTTTTCAAGAATTCTGTCATTCTTGTTGCTTTTTCCATGAAGTCTGTCATTTTCGCTTGCTTTTTCAAGAATTCTGTCATTCTTGTTGCTTTTTCCATGAAGTCTGTCATTTTCGCTAGTTTTTTCAAGAATTCTGTCATTCTTGTTGCTTTTTCCATGAAGTCTGTCATTTTCGCTAGTTTTTTCAAGAATTCTGTCATTCTTGTTGCTTTTTTCAAGAAGCCTGTGATTTTTGGTTGTTTTTTTCAAGCATTCTCTTTCTTATTGTTGCTTTTTTCAAGAATTCTGTCATTCTTGTTGCTTTTTCCATGAAGTCTGTCATTTTCGCTTGCTTTTTCAAGAATTCTGTCATTCTTGTTGCTTTTTCCATGAAGTCTGTCGTTTTCGCTAGTTTTTTCAAGAATTCTGTCATTTTTTGCTGCTTTTTTTCAAGTATCTTGTCATTGTTGTTGCTTTTTTAAAATAATTCTGTCATTTCTGTGGTTTTATTTAAAAGTTCTGCAACTTTTTGCAGCTTTTTTCAAGAATTCTGTTATTTTTGTTGCTTTTTTAAAAGAATTCTGTCATTTTTGTAGATTATGTTTCAAAAAATTTGTTCCTTTTTTAAGAATTCTTTTCCTTTCTGTTGCTTTTTTCAAGAATTGTATTATATCTTGTTGCTTTTTCAAGAATTCCGTCGATTTTTGTAGTTTTCTTTGGAAATTCTGTCATTTTTGGTAATTTTTTCGGAAATTCTATCATTTCTATAGTTTTTTTTCGAGAATTCTGTCATTTTTTGTTTTTTCAAAAATTTAGATATTTTTTGTAACTTTTTTAAAAATTCAAGATTTTTATTCAGTTTTGCTACTTTTTTTCAAAAATTCTGTCACTTTCTGGTAGTATTCCATCATTTTTAGAGACTATTTCGAAGTAATCTGTCATTTTTATCACCAATTCGTAGTATTTCGTCATTTTTGTCACTGTTTCGTAGTAATCTGTCATTGTTAGACACTATTTCGTTAGTTTAAGTCACTATTTCGTAGTATTCTGTCAATTCAAGTCACTATTTCGAAGTATTCTGTCAATTTAAGTCACTATTTCGTAGTATTTTGTCAATTTAAGTCACTATTTTGTAGTATTCTGCCAGTTTAAGTCACTATTTCCTAGTATTCTGTCAATTCAAGTCACTATTTCGTAGTATTTTGTCAATTTAAGTCACTATTTCGTAGTATTCTGTCAATTCAAGTCACTATTTCGTAGTATTTTGTCAATTTAAGTCACTATTTCGTAGTATTCTGCCAGTTTAAGTCACTATTTCCTAGTATTCTGTCAATTCAAGTCACTATTTCGAAGTATTCTGTGAATTTAAGTCACTATTTCGTAGTATTCTGCCAGTTTAAGTCACTATTTACTAGTATTCTATCAATTCAAGTCACTATTTCGAAGTATTCTGTCACTTCAAGTCACTATTTCGTAGTATTTTGTCATTTTAAATCACTATTTTGTAGTAATTTGTCAATTCAAGTCACTATTTCGTAGTGTTTTGTCAATTTTTATTTAGTAATATTCTGCCAATTCAAGTCACTATTTCGTAGTGTTTTGTCAATTTTTATTTAGTAATATTCTGCCAATTCAAGTCACTATTTCGTAGTATTTTGTCAATTTTTATTTAATATTTAGTAGTTTTCTGTCAATTTCGGTTTGTTTCCAGGTCCCCAAACCGGCATCCTATCGACTCCGTCGTTCGTCCAAAGGGTACCGCCTCCATCGTACGCCCAAGTAAAAGGCATCGAATCCGAAGACACACCGACGATCGTATCATCGGATTCGATTATATTCGGTCCGGATCCGATTTATTTGGTATGTCCGGTTTGTCGTATAATCGTAACGACGGATATAGAACGGGAACGACCGAACGTCACCCATTGGATAGCTTTGATATTGTGTGTCTGCATGTGTTGGCCTTGTTGTTTGTTACCTTATTATATGAAATCTTGCAGTTATACGTATCACACGTGTCCGACTTGCGGTCATTATTTCGGAATGTACAATCCGTTTTGAATAATAAAAAGCGCAGGCGTCGTCGTGCGTCTCTTTTTTTTTATTTCAATCGATTCTATTTCTTTCTATTATCCGTTGGGGTATTAAATTTGGGACGCGCCCCGTATACGGCGACGTCCATTTTGTTGCTTATTGAGAATTTTGTTCGAATTGCAATTTTTATTTGTTTCAACGGTTTTTTTTTTCATTTTTCCACGTCACTATTTCGTAGTAATTGAGTCACTTTTAAATAGTAATCTTTTATTTTAAGTCACTTTTTCGTAGTGATTTGTCATTTCTAATCACTATTTCGTAGTAATTTGTCATTTTTTGTACCTATTTCGTAATATTCTGTCATTTTAAATCACTCTATCGTAGCAATTTGTCATTTCAAATCACTATTTCGTAGTGATTTGTCATCTCTATTCACTATTTCGTTGTAATTTGTCATTTTTTGTAACTATTTCGTAATACTCTGCCATTTTAAATCACTCTATCGTAGCAATTTGTCATTTCAAATCACTATTTCGTAGTGATTTGTCATCTCTATTCACTATTTCGTTGTAATTTGTCATTTTTTGTAACTATTTCGTAATACTCTGCCATTTTAAATCACTCTATCGCAGCAATTTGTCATTTCAAATCACTATTTCGTAGTGATTTGTCATCTCTATTCACTATTTCGTTGTAATTTGTCATTTTTTGTAACTATTTCGTAATATTCTGCCATTTTAAATCACTCTATCGTAGCAATTTGTCATTTCAAATCACTATTTCGTAGTGATTTGTCATCTCTATTCACTATTTCGTTGTAATTTGTCATTTTTTGTAACTATTTCGTAATACTCTGCCATTTTAAATCACTCTATCGTAGCAATTTGTCATTTCTAATCACTATTTCGTAGTGATTTGTCATCTCTATTCACTATTTCGTTGTAATTTGTCATTTTTTGTAACTATTTCGTAATACTCTGCCATTTTAAATCACTCTATCGTAGCAATTTGTCATTTCTAATCACTATTTCGTAGTGATTTGTCATCTCTATTCACTATTTCGTTGTAATTTGTCATTTTTTGTAACTATTTCGTAATACTCTGCCATTTTAAATCACTCTATCGTAGCAATTTGTCATTTCTAATCACTATTTCGTAGTGATTTGTCATTTATAATCACTATTTCGTTGTAATTTGTCATTTTTTGTAACTATTTCGTAATACTCTGCCATTTTAAATCACTCTATCGTAGCAATTTGTCATTTCTAATCACTATTTCGTAGTGATTTGTCATCTCTATTCACTATTTCGTTGTAATTTGTCATTTTTTGTAACTATTTCGTAATACTCTGCCATTTTAAATCACTCTATCGTAGCAATTTGTCATTTCTAATCACTATTTCGTAGTGATTTGTCATCTCTATTCACTATTTCGTTGTAATTTGTCATTTCTAATCACTGTTTCGTAATACTCTGCCATTTTAAATTACTATTTCGTAGCAATTTATCATTTATAATCACTATTTCGTAGTGATTTGTCATTTATAATCATTATTTCATAGTAATTTGTCATTTCTAATCACTATTTCGTAGTAATTTGTCATTTTTTGTACCTATTTCGTAATATTCTGTCATTTTAAATCACTCTATCGTAGCAATTTGTCATTCCTAATCACTATTTTGTAGTGATTTGTCATTTCTATTCACTATTTCGTTGTAATTTGTCATTTTTTGTAACTAATTCGTAATACTCTGCCATTTTAAATTACTATTTCGTAGCAATTTATCATTTCTAATCACTATTTCGTAGCAATTTATCATTTCTAATCACTTTTTCGTAGTAATTTGTCATTTCTAATCACTATTTCGTAGTAATTTGTCATTTTAAATCACTATTTTGTAGTAATTTGTCAGTTCTAATCACTATTTCGTAGCAAATTATCATTTATAATCACTATTTCGTAGTGATTTGTCATTTATAATCATTATTTCATAGTAATTTGTCATTTCTAATCACTATTTCGTAGTAATTTGTCATTTTTTGTACCTATTTCGTAATATTGTCATTTTAAATCACTCTATCGTAGCAATTTGTCATTCCTAATCACTATTTTGTAGTGATTTGTCATCTCTATTCACTATTTCGTTGTAATTTGTCATTTTTTGTAACTATTTCGTAATACTCTGCCAGTTTAAATTACTATTTCGTAGCAATTTATCATTTATAATCACTATTTCGTAGTGATTTGTCATTTATAATCATTATTTCATAGTAATTTGTCATTTCTAATCACTATTTCGTAGTAATTTGTCAGTTCTAATCACTATTTCGTAGTATTTTATCATTTGAGTCACTTTTTCGTAGTAAGTTGTCTTTTTTGTAACTTTTTCATTGTATTCTGTCATTTTTTGTGACTATTTCGTAGTATTTTTCCAAATTTCTATAAATTGTTTATCAATTTTATCGTATTCATTAGTTTTTCGTAGTATTATGTCATTTACTCAAAATTCTGTTCGTTTTAGTTGCTTTTTCGCAACATTCTATCCATTTCCATCGTTTTTTGTAGTTTCTTGCCAGGTTTAGTCACTTTTTCGTTGAAATCTGTCGGTTTTTGTATCAATCTGTTAGATTTAGCCACCATTTCGTAGTAATCTGTCATTTTAGTCATAATATTGTCAGTTTTTCTTTGTAATTTGGCTTTTTGTGGAGTTCTGTCTTAGCGTTTTCTGCGTTTTTGTAGTATTTTGTCAGTTTTTTGTGAAATTCTGTCACTTTCTCAAAATTCTGTCCATTTAAGTTACTTTTTTACAGTTTTCTGTCACTTTCTCATCATTTTTCCACATATTCCGACAGTTTTTCTTCACATTCTTTCACTTTTCATAATTTTTTTCCTATTCTGTCACTTTTTCATAATTATTCTTCAAATTCTGTCAGTTTTTCTTCATATTCTGTCACTTTTTCATTATTTCTCTTCATATTCTATCACCTTTCACCATTTTTTTCGTATTCTGTCACTTTTTTTTTCGTAACTTGTTAGTTTTTCTTTGTGCTTCGGACTAAAATCGAAAGGAAAAGTGGAGAAAAAGCCGGAAAATAAAAGGAAAATTGGTACAGGTGTGTGGGTATTCATCGAAAAGAAAAAAATACACTTTACTCGAAAATAGTTTTTTTTTCGGAAACCATTTTTTTAATTACGTTCCAAATTATTTTGTGTTTGACACGTACGTCGAAATACAGGGCGCAATATAAATTAATATCGTTACAACCTAGCGAATAAATTATTTTACAAAATTATATAAATACATATGAGGAATAAGATAAAGAAGAAGAAATCGTTTTTTTTTCTCACCATACGTATGGATTGCTTTAATAATATTTATTTTTTTCCAATTACGATAAATTTTATAGTAAATTTCGAAGTTATAGTCCGTTTATCCCCAATCGGGAGGAATCGTATCGTTTTTTGTTGTCTTTTGTCCCTTTTCATATTATTTTTGTAGACTTTCCTCGTTTTTTTGTAATATCCTGTGGTTTTTGACAATTTTATTGAATTTCTCTCGGTTTTAGTGGACTTTTTCTAGTATTCTGTCAGTTATTCTCGAAGTTATCTGTCAGATTTTATCTTTTTTCACAACAATCTGTCAGTTTTAGTAACCCCTTTTCAGTTTACTGTAAAATTTTTTTTCTATTTCTTCAAATCTGTTAGTTTCAATCGCCATTTTGTAGTCGTCTGTTTTCTCATCATTGTTCGAATCAATCTGTCAGTTTTAGTCACTTTTTACAGTCGTTTGTCAGATTCAGATTTCTGTCAGTGTTCTTATCATTCTTGTAGAAGTCATTTTCTATTGTATTCTGCCAGTTTTTTTACCGTTTTTGTAATAGTCTGTCAGCTTTTTATCATTTTTGTAATCGTCTGTCAGTTTGAGTCGTTTTTTCGAGATCTTCCGTCAGGTTTTCCATACTTTTTTTGTATTTCTTTGTTAATTTTGAAGTGGTCTGACAGATTTGATCGTTTTTTGTAGTGTTTTGCCGGTTTTTAGCAATTTTTTTAGTCGTTTGTCAGTTTTTTGTCATTTTTGTAATCGTCTGCCAGCTGTTTGTTGTTTCGTGGACTATCACCTCCTAATTATTATAGGTTATTAAATTTGCGGCTAATTTTTCTTCTATTTTTCTAGTTTGTCCCAAAAGTCTGTCAGTTGTATTAGTATCATACAATTTTTTTCTAATTTAAGTCTTTATGTAATTATCTGCATGTTTTTCGAAAAATTCTGTAAATTTTTGTATTTAATTGTAGTATTCTGTGAATTTGTTTCTTGAAAGTTTTCTGTAAATTTTTGTATTTAATTGTAGTATTCTGTAAATTTGTTTCTTGAAAGTTTTCTGTAAATTTTTGTATTTTTTTGGTATTTTTTCAGTTTTCTGTGAGTTTTGTGTTTTTTGGTAATTTTTTTTCAGTTTTTTGCAAATTTTTGTGTTTTTGGTTGTTTTTTTGTGGTATTCTGTAAATTTTTGTATTATCTGGTAATTCCTTTGTGTTTTCTAGTAATTATTGCAGTTTTTCGTAGTTCCTGTAAATATATTTTTTTGTAGTTTTGTGTAAATTTTTGTATTTAATTGTAGTATTCTGTAAATTTGTTTCTTGAAATTTTTCTGTAAATTTTTGTATTTAATTGTAGTATTCTGTAAATTTGTTTCTTGAAAGTTTTCTGTAAATTTTTGTATTTTTTTGGTATTTTTTCAGTTTTCTGTGAGTTTTGTGTTTTTTGGTAATAATTTTTCAGTTTTTTGCAAATTTTTGTGTTTTTGGTTGTTTTTTGTGGTATTCTGTAAATTTTTGTATTATCTGGTAATTCCTTTGTGTTTTCTAGTAATTATTGCAGTTTTTCGTAGTTCCTGTAAATATTTTTTTTGTAGTTTTCTGTAAATTTTTGTATTTTCGGTAGTTTTTTGTAGTTTTCTTGGATTTTTTTATTTTTCAGTAGTTTTCTGTAAATTTTTGTGTTTTTTGGTAATATTTTTTCAGTTTTTTGCAAATTTTTGTGTTTTTGGTTGTTTTTTGTGGTATTCTGTAAATTTTTGTATTATCTGGTAATTCCTTTGTGTTTTCTAGTAATTATTGCAGTTTTTCGTAGTTCCTGTAAATATTTTTTTTGTAGTTTTCTGTAAATTTTTGTATTTTCGGTAGTTTTTTGTAGTTTTCTTGGATTTTTTTATTTTTCAGTAGTTTTCTGTAAATTTTTGTATTTTTTGGTAATTTTCTGTTAGTTTTATTATAATTTTCTGTCAATTTTTGTATTTTTTGTAAAACTTTGTTTTCTAGTAATTTTTGTAATATTCTGTGATTGTTTTGTACTGTTTGGTAATTTTATTGTAGTTTTCTGTAAATTTTTGTAGTATTCTGTCAATTTTTAGTAGAATTCCGTAAATTATCGATAGTTTTTTCCCCAGCGTTTCATCAGTTTCCGCAATATTTCCCAAGGAACCGTAAGAAATAAACGAAAACGAAAAAAAAAAATGATTAAATAAATAAATAGACGATTCCATAAACGCGATCGAAAAAAAAATAGAAACAACAAAAAACGCATATCAACCCTTTCGCCCTCGGGCGTTATACGGATTGTCTCAACTGTGCGACAAATGCAATTCGTTCCATCTAATTTCGAAGAACTGTCTCATTGAATGTCCCGCTTTCCCCACCGGACTGTCGTCTTCGTTGAACGTCTCGCAATTGTTGAAAATCTGCCTGACGTCTGCGCAGAACTCATCCTTCGATCTGTACCTATAACGATTAATACAAAAAGATAAATAAAAGAAGAAGAACAAGAAGAAGAAGAAGATAGTGTCTTAGCACTCACTGTTGTTCCGTCAATTTTTTCTTGATTGTGGACAGATCCATGGGTATCTTGATGATCTTTTTGTAAGTGGGGAATTGTTTGGTGTTGACCGGTAAGAGGAACGGCCATGCGTCGTCGTGGCATTCCAGGTCTTCCAATATCGTTTTGCACGCCGCCAATTCTTTCGATAATTTTTTGTTTTGTTTTTCTTGTTTTTTGTTATTGATCGACGATGAAGGCGAATCGGCGCCCGCCGAGGCGGCGACGTTAACGATCGACGTCGACGTATCGCTCTGCGAGCTGTTCAACGTCGAAACGTCTTCGTTAGTCGTCGCCGAACTGTGCGACGGCGTCGGACTGAAAATATAAAAATAAATTGATAAATATAAGGGGTAAGGGGGTTGGGTTACAAATAAACGAGAATTTTTTTTATTCGGTGTTTTTTTCTGCCACTTTTTGTAGGCAAAATTTGACGTTTTTCGTGATAATCTTTCAGCTCTTGTCGATTTTTCGTTGTTTTCTCTCAGCTTTTGGCATTTTTTCCCAGTAGTCTGTCAGCTGTCGGTATTTGTAGTATTCTGTAAAAAATTGGGGGTTTCCTTGGTAATCTGTCAACTTTTGGCGTTTCTTGTTGTTTACTGTCAGTTTCTTATGGTATTCTGTCAGTTTTATGTCGTTTTTTATAGTGTTTTGCCAGTATTTATCGATTTTTAGTTGATTTCTGTTAGTTCTCGTTACCAGTCATCAAAATTTGACGTTTCACAGGCTAACTTGTCAGCTTTTTACGTAGTTATGTCAGTTCACATCGTTTTAGACTGTTATACTAGTTTTTATCGGTTTTTATAGTTTTTTTTTGTTGAAATTAGGATTTTTCCTAATAATCTGTCAGCTTTTCACGTAATTTTCTATCAGCTCTTGTCATTCAATGTACTATTCTGTCAACTCGTTTCGTTTTATGTAGTTTTTGTTGCTTTTTATAGTTTTTAGCATGATTCGTGATAATCTGTCAGCTCTTATCGTTTTTTTGTCAAAATTTAATGTTTTTCGGGTTAACCTGTCAGCTTTTTACGTAGTTCTGACAGCTCCTGTAGTTTATGTAGTGTTCTGTCAGCTCACATCGTTTTTTCATAGTGTTATACCAGTTTTTATCGGTTTTGTTGTTGAAATTAGGCATTTTCTTAATAATCTGTCAGCTTTTTACGTAGTTCTGTCAGCTCCTGTAGTTTATGTAGTATTCTGCCAGCTCACATCGTTTTTTCATAGTGTTATACCAGTTTTTATCGGTTTTGTTGTTGAAATTAGGCATTTTCTTAATAATCTGTCAGCTTTTTACGTAGTTCTGTCAGCTCCTGTAGTTTATGTAGTATTCTGTCAGCTCACATCGTTTTTCATAGAGTTATACCAGTTTTTATCGGTTTTGTTGTTGAAATTAGGCATTTTCTTAATAATCTGTCAGCTCTTATCGTTTTTTTTGTGAAAATTTAATGTTTTTCGGGTTAACCTGTCGGCTTTTTACGTAGTTCTCTCAGCTCCTGTAGTTTATGTAGTATTCTGTCAGCTCATATGGTTTTTTTATAGTGTTATAACAGTTTTTATCGTTTTTGTTGTTGAAATTAGGCATTTTCTTAATAATCTGTCAGCCTTTATCGTTTTTTTGTCAAAATTTAATGTTTTTCAGGTTAACCTGTCAGCTTTTTACGTAATTCTGTCAGCTCCTGTAGTTTTTGTATTATTCTGTCAGCTCACATCGTTTTTTCATGGTGTTATACCAGTTTTTAACGGTTTTGTTGTTGAAATTAGGCATTTTCTTAATAATCTGTCAGCTTTTTACGTAGTTCTGTCAGCTCTTATCTATGTTTTTTTGTCAAAATTTTGTTATTATACTTAGTTTCAAATTCTCTGGTCTCACGTCAGAGTTTTTCCAATAGACCAATCAATTTTTTCCGTCTTTTACCGGGGATATAAGAAAAGTATAATCGACACTCACCTAGTCGGTGGTTGTTCGTTCGTTTCCGTTTCCTTAATCGACTTGGGAGGTTTTTTCTGCGGCTTCTTCTGCGGTTTTCTCGAAGCGCAATTCGAGCAATACCATTTCCCGCGCGGCATTTTCGGTAGATTCGGTTGTATGCAATCGGTGTGATACGCCCTCGGGCACAATTCGCACGACACCAATTTGCAACCGGTGTTCGAAGTCTTCTTACTACAAACGATGCAATTCCTCTCCCCCGTCGCTTTGTTCAAACACTCGGTGCAGTACCAATCCCCTTCCGGTATAGTATCCATGACGGGTTTGAAGCAGTACGTGTGATATCCTTTGTCGCAACCGTCGCACAGTAACAGTTTGTCCTCGTTATCGCCGCTCAAACAGAATTGGCAGTTCTGTAAAAATTCGGTTAAAATTAAACGTGAGCCGAGTATCGGACGGTGAAAGTGAGGTTATATTCGATAGTCGCGCTTCGGCGACGATACTTTACCGCTTTCATTATACTCCTATCCCAAGCTATCGACGATTCCAAAGCGTATATGCACATGGATAATTGGGCGGCCGATAGGCTACGGTTGACGGCTTCCCTCCAAGTCGCTAAACCTTTGGGTATGTCGTCGGGGACGGTCTGAGAGGACGACGACGAAATGTTGGAGGATTCTTGATTTAGTTGCGCCAAATGGGAATCGCCGATACTAAACACGGACGGAACAACATTAACACAATCGACCTTTGAGGTTGAGGGACGTAAATCGAGGTAACAAATTACGATTTAATTGAGGTCTTCAAGTATTAAATCGAAGTTAAGGTTTGAAATCGAGATTCGATTGAGGTTAGAAGGCATAATGCGAGGAGTGAGGTTACAAATTGAGGTTATAAAGTGTAAATAGGAGGTTGAAATTACGAATTTCGATATATTTGAGGTTTTCGGAGACGAATAGAGGTCCGAGGTGACAAATTAAGGTTTTTATTGAAGCGCAAATTGTGAGGGTACGATTTGATTGAGGTTTTGGTAGCAAAATCGAGATTCAATGTCACTAAGCGAAGTTTAAGGCGACAAACTGAAGTTTTAACGTCACCCATCAAGGTTTAAGGTCACAAAATCGAGGTATAAGGTTACAAATGGAGGTTTAAGGTAACGTATCGAAGATCGAGAGGTAAAGTGTACCGCTTGAGGTTAATCGAAACCAAGTAAAGGATCAAAGTAACCAAATCGGGGTATAATGTCACTAATAGAGATTTGAGGGCATAGAGTGAGGTTTAAGGCCACTAATCGAGGTTTAAGCTAATGAATCGAGGTTCAAGGTCAATAACTAAGATTTAAGTGCACGCACAAATCGAAAGTTTGGGTTTCGAACACAAACGTTTTAGGTCAGTATTAGAGTTTAAAGGTCACATATCGAGGATAAAGGGAAAAAAGTGGGTTTGAGGTGAGAAATTCAGGTTTAAGGTCGCGAATTGAGGTTTAATGACGCAAATAGAGGTTTAAGGTCACAAATTGAGGTTTAATGACACAAATCGAGGCTTAAGGTCACGGATCGAGGTTTAAGGTCACAAATTGGGGTTTACGGTCACAAATTGAGCTTTAATGACACAAATAGAGGCTTAAGGTCACGGATCTAGGTTTAATGACGCAAATCGAGGTTTAAGGTCACAAATTGGGGTTTACGGTCACAAATTGAGGTTTAATGACACAAATAGAGGCTTAAGGTCACGGATCTAGATTTAATGACGCAAATCGAGGTTTAAGGTCACAAATTGAGGTTTAATGACACAAATCGCGGCTTAAGGTCACGGATCGAGGTTTAAGGTCACAAATTGAGGTTTAATGACACAAATCGAGGCTTAAGGTCACGGATCGAGGTTTAATGACACAAATCGAGGCATAAGGTCACGGATCGAGGTTTAAGGTCACAAATCGAGGTTTAAGGTCACAAATTGAGGTTTACGGTCACAAATTGGGGTTTAATGACACAAATCGAGGCTTAAGGTCACGGATCGAGGTTTAAGGTCACAAATTGAGGTTTAATGACAAGAATCGAGGCTTAAGGTCACGGATCGAGGTTTAATGACGCAAATAGAGGTTTAAGGCAACAAATTGAGATTTACGGTCACAAATTGAGGTTTAATGACATAAATCGAGGTTTAAGGTCACAAATCGAGGTTTAAGGTCACGGATCGAGGTTTGAGCCGAACATGAATATTCACCTGACACCCAACGGCGGTTTAAGATAACGCCTCTCGATGTTCATCTCCAACGAGGCCAATCGACGTTTGATGGTCGCTATGATTTCCTCGTGGGACATTTCCTCGAAATCTCCATGTTGTATTTTCCAACCTTTCGATTGCATACTAGCGTTGGCGACTTTATCCTCCAAATTTTCCAACTGAAATCGAATCGATCGAAATAATTAGAGAAATTGGAAACGTCGGTAGCGTATCGTCGTTTTATACTTACTTGTTCCGATAATACGAAATCGATTTTACGTTCCAATTCGACGCTCCAAGTGCCCGGTACGTCGGGTTCAGGAACGCCGTCTTCGATAAATTTGACGTCATCGATCGGTTCGTCGTTCAACGTAGTCAAATCGGCGCTACCGTCTTCGACGACCAATCTGCCTTTTTTGTCGTACATCGCTTGCATTATACCGACGATGTTCCTCTTCAATTCCCTTTCCCGTATACCCCTAACTTGGAGATGGTCCAATATCTCCCGGAGACGCGTCACGTCCGTTATCCTCCACCAACCGTATTTCATTTTGGAGGGGACGTTCTGTTTTCTATTGGTCTTGATGGCTCCGTGTTTCCGTATGTACTCCAATTGGAAACTTTCCTCGGGGGTGAGTTGTAGGGGCGTCGGACTGTCGCAATAATTGGAATCGGTGGCCGGCGGCGGGAAAACGGGGATTTTCAATTCCATTATGTCTTTGGTGCAAGGTCCGACGCCGTTTTCCCACCTGGTGCCCGAGCTCAAGTTGATTTCGTCGCACGTGGTGGCGTCGGAGTTCAAGATGCTGAACCATTTCGGTTCGTGGTCGTCGTCTTGATCGTTTTCGGCGAAGGTGTCGTGTTTCATTTCCGTTTTGAGTTCGTTCAGTATTTCGTTTTTCAATTCTTCCTATTGTATACCGGAAAATACCGGAAAAATAAACGGCGTTAGAATCGTTTAAACAACGTTTCGGTAAATTGTAGTGTAGTCGAAATAATTCGGAACAGGAATGTTTTGGAACAGAATAAATTTGAACGTAAATAGATTAAAATGTTCCAAAATGCAATGAGATGTTCGACACTTGAAATAGAATCGAATAAAATGTTGCTGAAATGCAATAAATTGTTCGAAATTTGAACTTAAATGGAATAAAATGCTTCAAAACACTAAAAAATGTGCTAAAATTGAACTGGAATGAAACGAAACGTTTTGAAATGCAATAATATGTACAAAACATGACTGAAATAGAATAAAATGTTCAACATCTAATCAAGAATCAAATAAAACGTTCCTAAATGAACTAAAACCGAATAAAACGTTCCCAAATTAATTCGAACAAACCGAAATGTTCCGGAACGAGTTGAAACGAAGTAAAATGTTCCGAAACTAATAGGAAGAAACCGAAATGTTCCGGAAACGGAAATAAATTGTTCTGAAACGAACTGAAACAAAATAAAATGTTCCGGAACTGGGTATAATGTTCTCGAACGAGCTTAAACGAAGTATAATGTTCCTGAAACGAAATAAATTGTTCTGAACCGAAGTAAAATGTTCCTTAAATGAGCTGAAATGAAATAAAATGTACTGAAACGAGGTAAAATGTTCCTGAACGAAATGAAACGAAATAAAATGTTCCTGAACGATCTGAACCGACGTAAAATGTTCCTGAAACGAAATAAAATGTTCTGAAACGAGGTAAAATGTTCTTGAAGGAGCTGAAACGAAGTAAAATGTTCCTGAAACGAAATAAAATGTTCTGAGACGAGGTAAAATGTTCTTGAAGGAGCTGAAACGAAGTAAAATGTTCCTGAAACGAATTGAAACAAAATAAATTGTTCTGAACCGATGTAAAATGTTCCTGAACAAGCTGAACCGATGTAAAATGTTCGTGAAACGAAATAAAATGTTCTGAAACGAGGTAAAATGTTCTTGAAGTAGCTGAAACGAAGTAAAATATTCCTGAAACGAATTGAAACAAAATAAATTGATCTGAACCGATGTATAAAATGTTCTTGAACGAGCTGAATCGAAGTAAAATGCTACTGAAACCAATTAAAACAAAATAAATTGTTTTCAAACGACGTAAAATGTTCCTGAAACGAAATAAAATGTTCTGAAACGAAATAAAATGTTCTGAAACGAAATAAAATGTTCTGAAACGTGGTAAAATGTTCTTGAAGGAGCTGAAACGAAGTAAAATGTTCCTGAAACGAATTGAAACAAAATAAATTGTTCTGAACCGATGTAAAATGTTCCTGAACAAGCTGAACCGATGTAAAATGTTCGTGAAACGAAATAAAATGTTCTGAAACGAGGTAAAATGTTCTTGAAGTAGCTGAAACGAAGTAAAATGTTCCTGAAACGAATTGAAACAAAATAAATTGTTCTGAACCGATGTAAAATGTTCCTGAACGAGCTGAATCGAAGTAAAATGTTCCTGAAACGAGCTGAAATGTTCTAAAACGATGTAAAATGTTCCTAAACGAGCTGAAACGAAGTAAAATGTTCCTGAAACGAATTGAAACAAAATAAATTGATCTGAACCGATGTATAAAATGTTCTTGAACGAGCTGAATCGAAGTAAAATGCTACTGAAACCAATTGAAACAAAATAAATTGTTCTCAACCGATGTAAAATGTTCCTGAAACGAGCTGAAACGAAATAAAATGTTCTGAAACGAGGTAAAATGTTCTTGAACGAGCTGAAACGAAGGAAAATGTTCCTGGAACGAACTGGAACTAAATAAAATGTTCCTAAGCGAATTGGAAAGAAATAAAATGTTCTCAAAAGTCCTGTAATGATTAAATTTGTTCTAATACGATATAAGTTTTTTTTACCTTAACTTCCGCTTTAACTTCAATCTTGAGATCCTCCTCGGTCTTATTTTCGCGTTCGACGCACTGCCCCAACCTTTCGAACAAACTGAACGTTTTGCCGCCGAAACTTTCGTACTCCTCCTCGGTATTATTCAATTCCTCGTTAATTTCCGACGTTTCCGCGTCGCAATTTTCGCTTTTTTCCGAATCGTTCGTCTCTTTGGGCGTTCCATTTTTTCGTTCTCCGTTCTCGTACGTTTCCTTTTCCTCTTCGACGTCCTTCAATCTCGAATCGTTATCCTCCCCTTCGCTACCGCCCTCCATTATCCTATCGATTTCCTCGTCTATACCGATATCGTCCTCTTCTTCTTTTTGGCTCGAATTGTCGAAATCGCTGGAGCCTTGGACGCCGTCGCTGCCCAATTCGACGTCGTCGACGCATCGATAATCCGGCTCGGCGCTTTCCATCGATTCCACCCATATACCGCCGGCCTTCGGCAGCGACCAGTACCTTCGGTAATAGCGATCTTGCCCGAAGCAGATCGCCCTTAGTTGTAAACTCGCCGTTTTCAACGTATTGAAATGTATTTCCGAAGTTTTAGCGAATTTTTCCAATTTTTTCCCCAATTCCTCTTGCGACAATTTGTTATCTTCTTCCTGGGATTACGAAAAAAAAAAAAAAAAAATGAAGAAACAAAATATAACAACGCCCTAGAGACTTACGAGGGTCGGGAGAGGGTGGAAGTCTTACCTCTTCGGGTTGGGTGCCGACGCTTTCGTTTTCGCTCAGTTCGTTTTCTTCTTCTTCCAACAATTCGTCTTTGTTTAAAGAAGGAGAATCGACCAGAGGATCTTCGTCAAATTTCAGATGTTTTTCGATATTTTCGAATCGGATTTTCTTGTTGTGGAGCAAAGTTAGTCTGTAATTGGGAACGAGCGAGAAGAAATCAAAAAAAAAACTAAAAAACACCGAGAAAAATATCGAGGAATACGTTAGAGATTAGATAAATTGTTCAGAGCTGGTTGGGAATGTTCCGGAAGCGATTTAAAACGATCCCGGATGAAATAATCGAGGTTTAAAATGTTCCTTAATGAATTCAAAATGTTCTAGGGTAGTTTAAAATGTTCTTTAATCATATTAGAATGTTCTAGATAGAATTAGACTGTTCTAAAATGGTTTAAAATGTTCTTTAACGATATTAAAATGTTCTCGATACGTTTAAACTGTTCTAAGATAGTTCAAAATGTTTCTGAACGATTTTAACATGTTCTACATTGTTCGAAAATAGTTGAATGTGTTCCCAAATGATATTAATATGTTCTGGATCTCTTTAAACCTATTTTAAATGTTCTGCAATGTTCCTAAATGAATTTAAAATGTTCTTTAACGATTTTAAAATGTTTTTAATGAGATTGAACTCTTTTAAAATACATCAAAATGTTCCTAAATAAATTCAAAATGTTCTGGGGTAGGTTACAATATTCTATAACGATTTTAAAATGTTCTGCATTGTTCTAAAATAGTTAAATGTGTTCCCAAATGACATTAAAATGTTCTTGATCGCTTTATAATGTTCCAAAATAGTTTAAAATGTTCTTTAACGATTTTAAAATGTTTTTAATGAGATTGAGCTCTTTTAAAATAGATCAAAATATTCCTAAATAAATTCAAAATGTTCTGGGGTAGTTTAAAATGTTCTTTAACGATTTTAAAATCTTCTGCATTGTTCGAAAATAGTTAAATGCGTTCCCAAATGATATTAAAATGTTTTAGAAAAGATTAAAATGTTCCAAAATAGTTTAATACGTTCTCGAATCATTTAAAATGAGTTCAAAATGTTCTCGAATCATTTAAAATGAGTTTAAAATGTTCTAGATCGCTTTAAAATATCCCTAAATTATTTTTAATGTTCCGCAATGTGCAAAAATAGTTTAAAATGTTCCTAAATGAATGTAAAATGTTCTAAATGTGATTGAACTGCTTTAAAATAGTTTAAAATGTTCCTAAATAAGTTCAAAATGTTCTGAGGTAGTTTAAAATGTTCATTTGACGATATTAAAATGTTTTGGATAAGATTAAACTGTTTTAAAATGTTCTGCTATATTCGAATATAGTTAAATATGTTCCCGAATGATATTAAAATGTTCTAGATCGTTTTAAAACGTTCCAAAATAGTTTAATACGTTCTCGAAACATTTCAAATTAATTCAAAATGTTTTAAAATAGTTTCAACGATTTAAAACGTTCCCAAACGATTTCAAAAAATGTTTCGCTTTGTTCTAAAATAGTTTAATATGTTCTTAAACTATATTAAAATGTTCTAAATGACTTTTAAATATTCTAAAACAGTCTAATATGTTCTCGAATGATTTGAAACGTTCCTAAATGAGTTTGAATTGTTCTCGAACGGATCGAAAGTGTTTAAAATGTTCCGTGAACATTAGAACAATTTAAAATGTTTCGAACCGATACGATTATGTTCTAAGACGTTGCCGTATCGATTAAAAAACAATAAAAACGTTCGAAATTTGCTGGAAAATTGACGAAAAAAAAAAAAAAAAAATTAGAATAAAAAGAAAACTCACTTCCTTATCTTCATATCCAACAACCATTTTTCTTTTTTCTGTTGGGCGACCGTTTCCAAGGAATTTTCGATTTGTCTGATGACCGCCTTGTTCTGCAACAACTCGTTACACAGATACGCCAAAATTTCCGCTTTCGTTGTCGGCGCCAAACTCGCGAACGGCCTGTTCTTCAACAAATCCGACAATTTGAACGTCTGCGTATTGTGCAACAATTCGTAATAGGGGGCGTTTTTTCCGACTTGCGTAATCGACATCTCGTCGTCGTTCTGATGATGATCGGCTATCCTCTTTTCGCGTTCCCTTTCGAAATGTATTCCGGTGAGAGCTTTGATTTCCGCCGTCGCGTTCGCGTACAAATATAACCTCAAAATTTCGCTGATATTCAACGGCGTCATATCCGCCTGTCGCAAACTCTGTCCCAACATCGTCGTGTACCGCGCCGGATGCGGTATACCGGGATCCTCGATGGCGCAAACCAATAAATGAGTCATCACCGAGAATAGTTCTTCTTCGGCTTCCGAAGAGTTTTTGTCGGGTAATAGGGCGTGTTGGAGGGAATCGAGCGTCGGTAGGGATTCCATATCGAAGCCCAACGTTTCGCCGAAGTTGTGCAAAAATTCGAACACCATCAGTATATCGGAAAACGCTTTTCCGCACAATTTCAAACCGGGTACGCGATCGTAATCGGGCAAATGGGTCGGATCGAGTTCGAGATCTTCGCACGGTTTCCGGATTTCCGTTAAAATTTCCAATTCCTGTTTGCGTTGTTCGAGTTTCTTTTCTTTGTTGGCCTGCTTTTCGGCGAGCAGTTGTTGTTTTTTGCGTTCGCGCGCCTCGAGTTTCCTCCTATTTTCCAAGCACTTTATCAATACGGCGTGTTGGCGTTTTCTTTCTTTTTCCTGCGGAAAGAAAAATGAAAAATTTTATGAAATTCGCTAGCTTCGGACGCTATTCGTCTATAAACGGACCTGTTCTCTTATCAAAGCGGCGTGTTGTCTTTTCAATTCTTTATCTTCGATCGTTTGATGATATTTCGCATCCTTTTCCATTTTGATTTGTTCCTGTTTTTCTATCGTTTCGTTGTTTTCTTGCACCATTTTCGTATGTTCCTTTTCCTGTCTATCCTGTCTGGCCGCCTCCCTTGCCGCTTGTTGTTTCCTAGCCATTTCTATTCTCTGTTCCACCGGTAAACTCGGTCTCAACGACGTACCGAATTCGTCTAATCTGAACGGTACACATAAATCGATCATTCCAAATGTTCGACACCATTTTTGTTTAATATGTTCCGGAACGATTTAATATGTTCCGACAACAATTTAATGATTTTCAAACATAATTGAATGTTTCAAGGTCAGTTTAATATGTTCCCGCGTCAGTTTAATATGTTCCTATGCCGTTTTAATATGTTCCCACGCCAGTTTAATATGTTCCTGTGTCAGTTTAATAGATTCAGTATGTTCCTAAATAAGTTTAATGTGTCCCGATGTCAGTTTAATATGTTCTCAAGTCAGTTTAATATGTTCATATGTCGTTTTAATATGTTCCCACGCCAGTTTAATATGTTCCTGCGTCAGTTTAACATGTTCCTAAATCAGTTTAATGTGTTCCCACGTCAGTTTAATATGTTCCTATGTCGGTTTAATATGTTCCTATGTCAGTTTTATATGTTCCTGTGTCAGTTTAATAGGTTCGATATGTTCCTAAATAAGTTTAATATGTCCCGATGTCAGTTTAATATGTTCCCACGTCAGTTTAATATGTTCCTAAATTAGTTTAATATGTTCCCACGTCAGTTTTATATGTTCCTGTGTCAGTTTAATAGGTTCAACATGTTCCTATATTAGTTTAATGTGCCCCGATGTCAGTTTAATATGTTCCGATGTCAGTTTAATACGTTCCGATGCCAGATTAATATGTTCCGATGTCAATTTAATATGTACCGATGTCAATTTAATACGTTTTAAGTCCGATTTAGTCGACTTAATAAGTTGTTTGGTCGATTTTTTTTGTTCCAGGGTCAATAGAATGTTCTAATGAGAATTTTAAATGTTCTAGATCAATTTAAAATGTTCGGATGTCAATTAAAATATCCTAAACATAGTTTTTAGATGTTCTGCAATTTAAAATGCCCCGTAAGTGATAAAAATTGTTCTAGAGCAACTGATAACGTTCTTTAAATAATTTACCATGTTTTAAATTACTTTAAAATGTCCTATTGCACTTTAAAACGTTCGGTTTTAAAGTAACTAAATTTCTTCTTGGTCAATTTAAATACTCTAAAGACGATTTACAATGTTCTGGCAATAATTTTGAATGTTATGAAGCAATTTAAATGTTCCAGAAAGTCACTAAAACTGTTCTAAGGTAATTTAAATACTCTAAAAACGATTTACAATGTTCTGGCAATAATTTTGATTGTTCTGAGGTAATTTAAATGTTCCGAAAATCGACAAAACTATTCTAGGGCAATTTAAATATTGTAAAAATGATTTGAAATGGTATCAAAAGTGAATAAAATTGTTCTAGGGCAATTTGAAATGTTCCAGAAGTCGTTAAAACTGTTCTAAGGTAATTTAAATACTGTAAAGACGATTTACAATGTTCTGGTAATAATTTTGAATGTTCTAGGGCAATTTTAAATGTTCTGGAAGTCGTTAAAACTGTTCTAAGGTAATTTAAATACTCTAAAGACGATTTACAATGTTCTGGCAATAATTTTGAATGTTCTAGGGCAATGTTAAATGTTCTAGAAGTCGTTAAAACTGTTCTAAGGTAATTTAAACAGTCTAAAGACGATTTACAATGATCTGGCAATAATTTTGAATGTTCTAGGGCAATTTTAAATGTTCTAGAAGTCGTTAAAACTGTTCTAAGGTAATTTAAATACTCTAAAGACGATTTACAATGTTCTGGCGATAATTTTGAATGTTCTAGGGCAATTTTAAATGTTCTGGAAGTCGTTAAAACTGTTCTAAGGTAATTTAAATACTCTAAAGACGATTTACAATGTTCTGGCGATAATTTTGAATGTTCTAGGGCAATTTTAAATGTTCTAGAAGTCGTTAAAACTGTTCTAAGGTAATTTAAACAGTCTAAAGACGATTTACAATATTCTGCCAATAGTTTTGAATGTTCTGAGGCAATTTAAATGTTCCGAAAATCAACAAAACTGTTCTAGGGCAATTTAAATATTATAAAAATGATTTAAAATGTTCTTAAAGTGAATGAAATTGTACTAGGGCAATTTAAATATTCTAAAAATGATTTAAAATGTTCTTAAAGTGAATGAAATTGTTCTAGGGCAATTTGAAATGTTCCAGAAATCGTTAAAACTGTTCTAAGGTAATATAAATACTCTAAAGACGATTTACAATGTTCTGGCAATAGTTTTGAATGTTCTGGCAATAGTTTTGAATGTTCTGAGGCAATTAAAATGTTCCGAAAGTAATTAAAATTGTTCTGGGTCAATTCTAAATATTGTGGAAACAATTTAAAATGTTTAGTACCTACATATAACGACATAATAGCATTTTTTACGATGTTCTAGGACTAGGTAAAATTATAGAAAAACGTCGAAAATAATTATAAAATGACTTCGAGCGGGTTTAAAACATAACAATTTACGAGATATCGTCCGTTAAAGTTAAAATTTCGTCGTTATCTTACCTCTTATTCATATCTTCTTCTGTTAGATAAATGAACTCGTTACCGTCGACTTGTAATTCGGTGGGCACGGGTTGAAGGTAATTACCGATAATAACTTTACAACTGAACGTGAAATTTTCCTTCGAAAGATCAGGACACTTCTGATACTCCAAATACTATAAGAAAAAAATCGGGAAAATCAGACGAAAAACCAACGAAAAAACCACTCGACTAACCTGAGTAACATCCGACATCTGTTTGAATTTATTCGACGAATCGGGCGCCGCGTACGTAACGTCCCCTTTAAGGAAACCGTTTTTCGACAACCCCCGTATCACGGTTTCCCTTTTCCACCCTACAAAAAAAAAATAAATAATTAGGCGACGGGGTACCGTTGAAAAATCTCGATGGAAACAACCTTTTTCCAACGGGATTCTCAGCAACCTCTCGTCGTAATGTTTCGGCTTTTTAGCGACCACCTCGATTTCCATTTCCGAGTCGGTGTGATTCGAATCGGTTAAATTATCGGAATCGGAAGTCGCGTCCACCGTGCTCGAATCGCTTTGCGTCCCTTTCATCTTCTCCTGCAGCAGTTTATTCAGAGTTTGTTCGTCGGCGCCGGCGGTTTCCGATAGATATTGTTGCGCCGCCATTATGTTCGATTTTAATATGTTCATTTGTTGGTTTATGGAAGTATTGGGATCCAAAATGGGTACGGGTTTTATACCCAAAGCTCTACTTTGAGCCAAAAGCGAAGCCACCGTGTTTTTTTTGGGTTTACTTATACCCCTACCCAAATTTCTAGGTCTACCTTCTTTGTGGCTGTAATTCAATACCGGCGAGACCGGCGTCGACGTTACGGCGTTGGTACACGTAGACGACGTCGAACTACCCCCGTCGGAACCTTCGTTTCGACTCGGAGATCTGGGTGAATCCACCGGGGAGAATATATGGGAGAATAAGTTACCGGAAGGGGACGGGGGGAGTTGGTTGGTGGAGGAAATGATACGACGTGGTTTGGGACCGGGTTTGCGACGAGCTGGAAGAATTTTAATACGAAAAAATCAAAAATAAAAATCGAAATTCGAGTGGAAAAAACTTACAAATTCGGTCGGATCCGATGCTCGATGAAATACTGGTTAAAGACGCTAAAGGAAACGTCGAATTTAGTACGTCGACGGTGGATTTTACGGATAAATTCAAAGGGGATTCGCCGGGAGTATTGGAAGTTTCGTAATTCGTACTTCCGTTAGTATCAGGCGGTGTTGATGGCGGTGATACCTCTTGACCCTGAATCGTACGTACTTTTCAAACGATCCTCGTATATTTTTGTTATAAAATAATATTAATGGTATCGCCATAGCAGTTATTTGACGAAAGTTTACATACTTTTGTATTAACCCTCGTATATACGTTATTTGCGGAAAAACAGACACAAAATAATTATTTTTAATAACAATTTTTCTGATATCCCCCGTATTTTCACATGTTCGGAAGAAAAAATATTCGGTAATGTTGATAAATCGATAATTTTTTAAAAAATTTGCCGAAAATTGGAAAATTTCGATTAATATTAATGAAAATACATTTGAACTACTTTGATAGATGTTTTTGACAAATTTTTGTAAAAAAATGATGTAAAAAAGTTGACTAGAAGAAATGTGAAATTTTTATCGGTATTATCACGGAAAGTACTAATTTCGATACATAAGATAATTTTCGAAACGAATTTTGAAAAAAAAATTTCGTAATTTTATATTTACCCTCGTATCTATGTTATTTATAGAAAAAATTGTGAAATAATTATAGAAAAAGAAAAAAATCATCGATATGATCATATGTATGTATATAATACAGCCGGGTTTATACAGGGTAAATGCATATTTTTGACACCAAATAATAAATATTTATTTTTTTTATAACTCCCGTATAAAAACTTCGTCTTTTCACTAAGTTCGGAAGAAAAAATATTCGGGAATGTTAATAAATCGAACATTTCATAAAAAATCTGTTGAAAAATCGAAAACTTCGATGAAATTTCACGAGGGTACATTTGAACTAGTACTATCGATTAAAAAAAGTGACTTACGTTTTTTTTGGACAAACCTTCGATGTAACCGCCCACAGGCGATGGATGTAAACTTACAAAAGGAGGATCTAAACTGATTGTTTTTTTCCTACCCCTGTTGGTGGTGCCGGGTATTTTAGGACCTACTATTGACGATGTATATTTGATGATTTCCGTATCCGGTGGTAACCGAACTCCGCTTAAAACCGAATTTGGATCACTAAATAGTAAAATAAGCGTGTTAAATCGACACACTCTGTATACGACGACATTTCTAATATCAAATTACGAGAAACAAGTTTGCAATAACCCTCGTATATACTCCCATTTATCGAATGGTCGATGTCGATGAATTAATCGATCCTTTACGGGTGAAAATTAATTTTCACAACAAATTTTTACTAAAATAATTTTTTCGATGCCCCCTGTATAGAAATTTGAAAATTTTACTAAATACGCGAGAAAATATAATCGAGGTCGTTTATATATCGAAAATTTCGTGAAAATTCTGTTTTATAATAGCAAAATTTTTATCAAATTTCACTGGGGTACATTTGAACTACTTTACTCATTATTGATGACATATTATTGTTATTAATACCCTCGTATGTACATTAAAAAAAATTATTCGTGAAAAATTACGATTTGAGTTAGAAAAATTAATAATTATGGATATAATTATGACTTTAGATAGTATAAATATCTTTATACTGGGAGAATCTTTAATTTTGTCCCAAAATTGAATAATTTTTATTTTTTTTTATCGTCCCTCGTATAAAACAGATTGGAATATATTAAAATATTCGAAATTTCAATAAATCTATGAGAAATGGACGTTTTTATTCATATTTATTTCTATAAATTAATGATAAATTCGGATGTTTTCATCATATTTTCAAAAAAGTACATTTGAACTAATCCGATATCACCATTTTCAAAATAAATATAAATAATAGTATTTTCGATATTAAAGCTATACGAAATACTAAAAACTCACCTCAGTACATTAGAAGAAGTATAATTAGATCCATCGACTTCGCCACTTTCCGAAGACAAACTCGTATTAACACCGAAAGAACTTGCCAACAAATTTGAAGGAGATGAAGACTCCTTGGGGCTTTCGCTACTCGGCAACACACTTTTCCCTACACTTCTACCCTGATCGACACCACTTTTCACCTTGGTATGTTTTTCTGACGATTTCACCGTCAAATTCGACTTTAAATTACCGCGAGAACCGCCAATAGACGATTTAACCGAATCCGAAGCCGTCGCGCAGTGTCCGCTTTTATAAGAACCCTTGGAAGTCTTGTGCTGTCCCCCCAAAGACGGTAAACCCAAATTGGGGTAGTTAAAATCGCCGGGACTGCCGCTCAAACCCGCGAAGTTCAATCCGGAAGCTTGCAATCTAGCCAGATAATCCTGAGCGGCTAATTGGGACGCCATCGACCACCAAGCGGCACTTCCGGCCGGTATACCCAAAGTAGCCGCCTGATTAGCCACTGCGGATAACGTGTTGGTGTAAATAGCCGCCGAAGACGTCGTAGATTGATAGGAAGACGATAGAGGACGGCTAACTGCTGGGGTATTCGGTAGCATACCGAATTGTAAAGAGGGATGTGTCGGTAGACCGAAACCGCCGGCTGCTACAGCGAATAGATTAGCTGCTGCGTCTCCTCGGGGCCAATACGCTAAAATACCACATAGTAAACAAAATTTTTTCAATTCTTTTTTATAATTCGTGGTGATTTACCTCCGAAAAGGTTAGCTGCGTCTAGTAAACTCGAATGATCTTGCGGCGTCGGTATTTTATTAATTTCGCTGGTTTTATCTTTTTCTTTTTCCATTTTCGCAACCCTAACCTCACAAAATTACACTTTACCTATAATAACTATTAAGTACTTACCAGGTGTTGTTTTATAGGTAAATATTTTTGTTGTGACACTATTTAATATGTAAACAACTATTTAACACGATTTTTTTTGATTAAATAAACGTACTTTAAAAACTTTGTTTGGGCACTACTATTATTTCGTTTACAAGATGGCGAATTCATTAGGATATAGGAGTGAAATTTTACGGCCACCTCTTCGGCTCGAACAAGACATGACTTTTTTTCACTCTACTTTTTGGTCCTGATGGAATCGACGATATAAGCGACCAATTTATTTTTAACACAAATCTCTATAATAATAAATCAATACCGAACTGGTCGAGAATATACTTTTGCTTGAAATTTATTCCAAGACATATACAACAACGAATACAGCATTGTAATACTGGTTGCATATCTTAAGTCATACTCTATTATTATATATAAATATAATAAATAATAATACGTATCAAATATTATTTAATTAGTTTATATGAATACGATATAATAATAAAAATACGTTTTAAAACTATTTTTATTAAATAACATTCATATTTATTAACGATAAGTATTACGCAACTCCAGTTAACTCGTTGCCATGTCAAATTCTTAGAGATGATGCGATGGTCCAACTACCCTCTTATATATAATTAAATACATTTCTACTAAATTTTCGTTTAAAAAAAGTGAAAATGTTGAAATTTCTCGTTCAAAATACAGTATTAAGTGCTTTTTAAACTATTTGGATGTAAATTTCGCCGAGAAACGGGTTGCAATATCGATTTTTAGTGCCACCATTTATTAGAAGAAAAAATCTAAAAGAAAAATGAATCGTTTAGGACAGATTCGTCTTCCTCCTCTATCGGCAGCTGTTAACGTAGCAAATCAACTTCGCAGACAGATTATACCCTCTAATAGATCGTCTGAAGAACCCTCTGAGGCTGAAAGGGAAAGGGTGCATTTCGCTCAGATTCCTAATCAAAATCAAGTGAATCATGGAGGGTTGGACGAACACCACGAGATGACGAATTTGAAAGGGACAAATCCCTTTATGTCCAACGATTCCAATATACAAGATAGCAGTTTGAATAACGTTTACGAGAAACATCAAAGTAGGATGTCATCTGTTGATTTTTCGGAAGGTTCTGATTTTGTTGAAGGACGAACCGTTTGTAAAATCAACGAATATCAGGCAGCGTGGAATGTTACGAATGCTATACAGGTGATTATTTTTTCTAATCAGTCTCTAATTACCATAATAGTTCAAATATATATTCGTTAATTTTCGTATTACCCTCGTATGTAACAATTTCGTATAATACTAATTTTCACGTGTCAAAAATCCTTAAAATTATTTGGATATATTCCAAAAAACACACGGCATGCACGTGAGAAATAAAAATAATCAGTTTATTACGAGGGGTACTAAAAAAGTAGTTGCCACAAATTTTGTATTACGAAAATTATAGCCAAATTTAAAGCTACATATCTCGAAAAATATAATAGTTGGAAAAATGAAATTTTGCAGGTACGAAGTACGTTTTCTTAGTTATCGATTGGTACTAAAGTGGAAAAGTTTCGTTGAACGGTTTCGAAGATATAAACCAAAAAGTAAGACCGTGTCATGAATATTTTCTGAAGATGAGTAGATTTATAGCAGAAACTAGTAGAAGTGATGCGTTTTCAATAAGATATTATAGATTTTTATATGTGAATAATCAATTTTGGGTAATATACAGTTCGTTACGAGGGTTATAGCAAAAGATATAGTATTGCACAAAAATTGATTGTTATTAGAATTAAGGCCAACTTTAACGCTACATATCTCAAGAAATAAAATAGTTACAAAAATTAAATTTTGGAAGTACGAAGTATGTTTTCTTAGCTATCGATTGATACCAAACACGATAAGTTTTGTTGAACGGTTACGAAGTTATTAGCCCAAAAGTGAGACCGTGTGATGAATATTTTCTGAAGATGACTAGGATTAGAGCAGAAACTAGTAGAAGTGACGCGTTTTTAATAAGATATTATAGATTTTTATATGAAAATAATCAATTTTGGGTAATATTCAGTTCGTTACGAGGGTTATAGCAAAAGATATAGTATTGCAAAAAAATTGATGGTTATTAGAATTAAGGCCAAATTTAACGCTACGTATCTCGAAAAATAAAATAGTTACAAAAATGAAATTTTGTAAGTACGAAGTATGTTTTCTTAGCTATCGATTGATATCAAACACGATAAGTTTCGTTGAACGGTTACGAAGTTATTAGCCCAAAAGTGAGACCGTGTCATGAATATATTCTGAAGATGACTAGGATTAGAGCAGAAACTAGTAGAAGTGACGCGTTTTTAATAAGATATTATAGATTTATATATGAAAATAATCAATTTTGGGTAATATTCAGTTCGTTACGAGGGTTATAGCAAAATATAGTATTGCAGAAAAATTGATGGTTATTAGAATTAAGGCCAAATTTAACGCTACATATCTCAAAAAATAAAATAGTTACAAAAATGAAATTTTGGAAGTACGAAGTATGTTTTCTTAGCTATCGATTGATACCAAACACGATAAGTTTCGTTGAACGGTTACGAAGTTATTAGCCCAAAAGTAAGACCGTGTCATGAATATTTTCTGAAGATGACTAGGATTAGAGCAGAAACTAGTAGAAGTGACGCGTTTTTAATAAGATATTATAGATTTATATATGAAAATAATCAATTTTGGGTAATATTCAGTTCGTTACGAGGGTTATAGCAAAAGATATAGTATTGCAAAAAAATTGATGGTTATTAGAATTAAGGCCAAATTTAACGCTACGTATCTCGAAAAATAAAATAGTTACAAAAATGAAATTTTGTAAGTACGAAGTATGTTTTCTTAGCTATCGATTGATACCAAACACGATAAGTTTCGTTGAACGATTACGAAGATATTAGCCCAAAAGTAAGACCGTGTCATGAATATATTCTGAAGATGACTAGGATTAGAGCAGAAACTAGTAGAAGTGACGCGTTTTTAATAAGATATTATAGATTTATATATGAAAATAATCAATTTTGGGTAATATTCAGTTCGTTACGAGGGTTATAGCAAAAGATATAGTATTGCAAAAAAATTGATGGTTATTAGAATTAAGGCCAAATTTAACGCTACGTATCTCAAAAAATAAAATAGTTACAAAAATGAAATTTTGGAAGTACGAAGTATGTTTTCTTAGCTATCGATTGATACTAAATACGAAAAGTTTCGATGAACGGTTTCGAAGATATAAGCCAAATAGTTAGACTACGTCATGGATATGACCAAAAATAATTATCAAATGTCCATAGGGCATGTTTATAGTTTCGTTGCCGTTCGCCGTTCTTAAAGGGGGATATTGGGCCATCGCAGCCATGATCGGCGTCGCCTACATCTGCTGCTATACCGGTAAGATTCTCGTCGAATGCCTCTACGAATTCGACATCCAAACAGGCAAACAAATCAGAGTTAGAGATTCGTACGTGGCTATCGCCAAAGAATGTTTCGGCAAAAAAATCGGAAGTAGAATCGTCAGTATAGCCCAGGTCATTGAACTATTGATGACGTGTATCTTATACGTCGTGGTATGCGGCGATCTGATGATTGGCACGTTTCCCGATGGAGACATCGACACTAGATCTTGGATGATGTTGGTTGGCATTTTATTGATACCTTTAGGTGAGTAAATAATTCAACTTTGGAGCCCCATATTTCGTAAAATATAGAAGATAGGCGAGTCAAATTTTGATATTTTATAAACAAATTGTTGGTAAATCGAATGGTATTTGAAATATAACTCTTAATATAACCGTTTCGAACATATGAGCTATTTTATAAGACGATGTCATTTTTCTTAATTTTTAAAAATTTAACTTTAAAACCTTGTATCACGTAAACTAGCAATATTATGAATGTCAAAATTTGACAAATTATGAAACGTTTATTTCAAATTCAAATGACGGTAAATATGATTTGCTATCTTTAACAGTTTGACAGATATGAAATACTTTATGAGCCAATGTCATTTTTCAAAATTTCAATAAGTCAACTTCAAAGGCTTGTATCTCGTAAACTAGTGACAATAAAAACGTCAAAATTTGACAGATTATATAGAAACTATTTATAAACCGACTGACGTTCAGTATGATATTCTATTTTTAACCGTTTGACAGATATGAAATTCTTTATGAGCCAATGTCATTTTTCAAAATTTCAATAAGTCAACTTCAAAGGCTTGTATCTCGTAAACTAGTGACAATAAAAACGTCAAAATTTGACAGATTATATAGAAACTATTTATAAACCGACTGACGTTCAGTATGATATTCTATTTTTAACCGTTTGACAGATATGAAATTCTTTATGAGCTAATGTCATTTTTCAAAATTTCAATAAGTCAACTTCAAAGGCTTGTATCTCGTAAACTAGTGACAATAAAAACGTCAAAATTTGACAGATTATATAGAAATTATTTATAAACCGACTGACGTTCAGCATGACATTCTATTTTCAACCGATTGACAGATATGAAATACTTTATGAGCCAATGTCATTTTTCAAAATTTCAATAAGTCAACTTCAAAGGCTTGTATCTCGTAAACTAGTGGTTATAAAAATGTCAAAATTTGACAGATTATATATGAGTTATTTATAAATCAATTGCCGTTTCGTTTGACATTCTATTTTTAACCTTTTGACAGATATGAAATACTTTATGAGCTAATGTCATTTTTCAAAATTTCAATAAGTCAACTTCAAAGGCTTGTATCTCGTAAACCAGTGGTTAAAAAAATGTCAAAATTTGAAAGATTATATAAAAATTATTTATAAATCAATTGACGTTTCATTTGACATTCTGTTTTCAACCGTTTGACAGATATGAAATACTTTATGAGACAATGTCATTTTTCAAAATTTCGATAAGTCAACTTTAAAGACTTGTATCTCATAAACTAGTGACAATAAAAATGTCAAAATTTGACAGATTATATAGAAATTATTTATAAACCGGCTGACGTTTAGCATGACATTATATTTTTAACCGTTTGACAGATACAACCTACTATATTAAATAAAGTGATTTTTTTTATATTAGGTTTTCTGAAGTCTCTAAAAAGCGTCAGCTTATTGTCGTTTTGGTGTACGATGTCACACATCTTCATAAACGTCATCATCCTCGGTTACTGCCTCATCTACATCGGCGATTGGGGTTGGAGGAAAGTAAAATGGTCAGTAGATTGGGAAAATTTTCCAATAAATCTCGGCGTTATCGTATTTTCGTATACGTCCCAAATTTTCTTACCGACTTTAGAAGGCAACATGGAAGATCCAAATAAATTTCAATGGATGTTGGATTGGTCGCACGTCTGGGCGGCAGTATTCAAATCCCTCTTCGGATACGTCTGCTTTTTGACCTTCCAAAACGATACGCAACAAGTAATAACTAATAATTTACCTTCGGCCGGCTTTAAGGGGTTGGTTAACGTGTGTTTGGTCGTTAAAGCCCTATTGAGCTACCCTCTACCGTATTACGCCGCTTGCGAGCTACTAGAACGCTCGTTTTTTAGGGGTACGTACCAATATGCGAAGTTAATCGCTCCCAAATCATAAAAAAATATAAATTATCATATAAATTGTTTACAGGTAAGCCGAAGACACCTTTCAATACGATCTGGGCGTTGGACGGCGATCTAAAGGTTTGGGGTTTGGCTTGGAGGGTGGGGGTAGTGGTTTTCACTATTTTGATGGCTTGTTTCATACCCCATTTCTCGATTCTGATGGGTTTCATTGGTAGTTTCACCGGTACGATGTTGAGTTTCATATGGCCTTGCTATTTCCATTTACAATTGAAAAAAGAAAGTCTAGATATGAAGGGGGTGGTTCTAGATTATTTCATCATATCTTTGGGGTTCTTTTTCGGTTTTATAGGTATGTACGATTCGGGTAGAGCTTTAATTAAAGCTTTTTCTATCGGTCTTCCATTCTAAATCGTTTTTCGAAACTATACATATATATATTTAATGTAAGAAATTTGTTGAAAAAAAAAATGAGAATTGATGTCAATTGTTACGTTTCGATCTCAAATGGACATATTTATTAAGAAAATTAGCGAAAACAAAGCGTTAGTTAAATATATAAATTTTTTTATATCCCAAAATTTTAATTTAAACACTTTGATCGCCCCCTGTATGCTGTAAATCATTCTAATAATAAAATAAGTTTATTTACAAACTTTTACTATTGATTCATAGATGGCACTAGCGACGTTTTTCTACTATTGAATTTCTATATTTTGGTACACATAGTCGTCTCGTATTTTTTTTTAAAAAAAGGTTTATTAAAAATTTATATATTTTCGAACGCTTTGTATATGTATCTACCAGTAAAAGTAATAAAATTTATTATTAAGGTAAGTAGGAAAAAGAAAAAATGTCTTCCACATATACTGCGTGTAGAACGAATCTTCTTCTCGCTCTCTTTTGAAACTGTGTCAAATACGTGAAAAGTTATTGGTGAAAATCGAAAAAAAAAAGAAGAATTTCGACGTAATAGAAGATTTTTTACCATAAAAAAACAACGAACTTCCAAAATATCGTTTCGAGATTTGTTCTACAACAACATGTCTTCCATTTTGATCTGTGTTGAATATTATATGTCTTCCAATACATCCTGTGGTAATCAAATGACGTATGTCTTCCAAGGATTCATATTTATAAGGATTTAATTGTGTAATGAGAAAAAAATATATAAATAAATGTATTTAAAACACATATTTCGATAATGGGAATTTTTTCATTTGTTTATCTAACCAAAATAAAACGTGTTTACGTCGACAACTGTCATCTGTCACTTGTCATACATGTCAACGAAAAAATATAGACGAAACCTACGTATGCAATGCAATAATTAAAAAAGGTGGGGAGATTTGGTAGAAAAATTTCATATCGCCATTTATATCCAGAGTAAAGGGCATTAAAGGAAAAAAATTGAGAACATTTTGTCGAAAACACTTGCAACATTGCCATGTATCAGCTTCCCAAATATATTTGTATGAAATTTAATTACAATAAATCCAGTAATTTCGACAAAATTCTTAAAAAATTTATATCAATATTTTCCCTTCAACTCTTTTTGTTTTGAATTCGAAATTTTTATTTTGTTATAAATCATTTTATATCCTTCTATCATCATCAACACCCTATAATAAAAAAATATAAAAAGTAATAAATAAATAAATATATGAGACGCCTATGGTGCTGATAATACATCAGCTACATTAATTTAGAAGTTATCTACTTTACCGACAGTGGGCATTTAAATCAGCGCTTTTATAGTTACGTTACTTGATAATAGATGGCAAAGTGAGTAATAAATATTTTATTATTTCTAAATTATGAATAAATGGCTTAAGTTATTTATCGATAATTTTATCACGAAGAATACCATATAGTTTCGATTATTATACAGTGTGGATTAGTAATATCAACAATATAAACCGAAGGAGTCTATAAAAATCAAACTTGTAGTTTAGGTACTCGACAGTAGATGCTGCTACTAGTAACGAAAGTTATTAATAATGATTATTTCCTGAATTAAATGCTTTTTCAAAAATATAGATATATTTGTAAATTAATTGAAAATTTTTCTATGTTATCAGCAACTAGCGATTAATATGAGAAAAGTAGTATTATTGCGATTGCTGGTGTTGTGGTTCCGTTAAAAAACGATAGATCGCGCTTGTAGTGTGACATAAATATTTCAAATAGTATACAGGGGTATCCAAAATTAAGGAGATTTACGTATATTCATAAACAAATTTAATAATAAAAAAATATGTAAATATAGGAAAATTTATTAGATTTCTTCATTTTTCTTCGTATTCTGAGTAGTAGATTTCGAATTTTGTAAAGGTAAATTACGATTTAACGTGTTCAATTTGATGAGAGTTACCTACAAGAACAAACCAAACGAATTTTTGTTTTCTACGTGGATATTTCCACCTACTTTTGATGTTTCTCTTTGTCCTTCGCATGTAGTCCTACGAAATAGTTCTTGAATCGACTTTCTTAGCTTTCTTGATAAAGTGAAATAAACAAGTGGATTCAAAGCTGAATTCCAATGGCCCAAAAGTAGCAAGTAACGACTTTTCTGTTGGGTAAATTTGTCTGTCGATTCGTCGTCTGATGATACTGATTTTAGATCGGTTACTAACATCCAAACGTGTATTGGTAGCCAACAAATTGCAAATATAGCGGCTAGGAGAAACAATACGTAAGCTACTCTTCTTCTTTTCACTATTACGTTGCCTGACTACAAAAAATCTAATGATAAAAAAGGTCAACTTAAATTTAGAGCACTATATCTCGTGAAATAAAAACGATACATAAACAAAAATTTGACCTGTTATAGAAAAATTGTTTGTAAATCGAGTGGTTTTTGAAATTTGACTCTAAGTAGAGCCGTTCGGAAGTTATGAGCTATTTTATGAGACAACGCTCTTTTTTTTTCTAGTTTTTAAAAAGTCAACTTTAAGGTCTTATATCTCGTTAACTATAAACATTGAATGTATCAAAATATGGTAAAATATAGTTCAACAATTTCTCAATCAAATGACATCAAAAACTGTATTCTATCTTGTGCTGTACAAAATATACGAGGTTTTTCATAAAACAATGTTATTTTTCAAATTTATGAAAAGTCACTTTTAAAGCCCTATATCTCGTAAACTGGAATAATTAGAAACGTCAAATTTTGAGAGTACGTGAAACAGTAATTTATAAATCAATTGACGTTTGGTATAATATTATATCTTCACTCAATCAAAAAATACGAGGTATTTTAGAAAACGTTTCTTAATTTTTTAAAAAGTCAATTTTAAAGCCCTGTATCTCGTAAACTATAGCAATTAGAAACGTCATATATTGAGAGTATGTGAAATAATAATTTATAAATCAATTGACGTTTGGTATAGTATTATATCTTCACTCAATCAAAAAATACGAGGTATTTTAGAAAACGTTTCTTAATTTTTTAAAAAGTCAATTTTAAAGCCCTGTATCTCGTAAACTATAGCAATTAGAAACGTCATATATTGAGAGTATGTGAAATAATAATTTATAAATCAATTGACGTTTGGTATAGTATTATATCTTCACTCAATCAAAAAATACGAGGTATTTTAGAAAACGTTTCTTAATTTTTTAAAAAGTCAATTTTAAAGCCCTGTATCTCGTAAACTATAGCAATTAGAAACGTCATATATTGAGAGTATGTGAAATAATAATTTATAAATCAATTGACGTTTCGTCAAATATTGTATCTTCATTCATTCAAAAGTTACGAGGTATTTTACGAAACAATGTTATTTTTCAAATTTCTGAAAAGTCACTTTTAAAGCCCCGTATCTCGTAAACTAGAATAATTAGAAACGTCAAATTTTGAGAGTATGTGAAATAATAATTTATAAATCAATTGACGTTTGGTATAGTATTATATCTTCACTCAATCAAAAAATACGAGGTATTTTAGAAAACGTTTCTTAATTTTTTAAAAAGTCAATTTTAAATCCCTGAATCTCGTAAACTATAGCAATTAGAAACGTCATATATTGAGAGTATGTGAAATAATAATTTATAAATCAATTGACGTTTGGTATGATATTGTATCTTCATTCAATCAAAAAATACGAGGTATTCTAGAAAACATTTCTTAATTTTTTAAAAAGTCAATTTTAAAGCCCTGTATCTCGTAAACTATAACAATTAGAAATATAAAATATTCTCATGATATAGAACAATATATTATAAATCAATTGACGTTTCGTCAAATATTGTATCTTCATTCATTCAAAAGTTACGAGGCATTTTGAGAAACAATGTTATTTTTCAAATTTCTGAAAAGTCACTTTTAATGCCCTGTATCTCGTAAACTATAACAATTAGAAATATAAAATATTCTCATGATATAGAACAATATATTATAAATCAATTGACGTTTCGTCAAATATTTTATCTTCATTCATTCAAAAGTTACGAGGCATTTTGAGAAACAATGTTATTTTTCAAATTTCTGAAAAGTCACTTTTAATGCCCTGTATCTCGTAAACTAGAATAATTAGAAACGTCAAATTTCGGGAGTACGTGAAACAATAATTTATAAATCAATTGATGCTTGGTATAATATTGTATCTTTATTCATTCAAAAAATACGAGGTATTTTAGAAAACATTTCTTAATTTCAACTTTAAAGCTCTATATCTCGCTAACTAGCTGAAATAAAAACTTGAAAATTTGACATTTTACGTAACTTTTTCTTGTAAATCTGTGTAAAATTTTACAAAATGCCATTTTGTATGGTTCGCTAAATATAATTAAAAATATTTTATCCCATGCTGTTCCAAACCTCTTACAACGTATTTAAATCGATCCAATAGGTTTAAATGATATGATCTATTACCAGAAAAATTTTTTTTAACCTGCCTGATATCGAGAATCATCATAAAGTTCATTAATAGCGCAAAGGGTTCGTCCCATCGTAGTGTAAGTAAACGTCATTATCAACCCTGAAAAAAAACCATGAAAAAATGAACGAATCACTTCACAATCCACCGTATAGGCCAGACCTGAACCTCACCTGGTATTAAAAATATGAACGTGAACCAAATTATTCCAAGAACGTGTCGAGATATAAAAAAATCATCCCAATTTTCCAAACACAAGTAAACAGAAATATTCCTATCGGGTAATGGTATATTTTCCACTTCCAAATCATACACCCATAAAACCGGACAAAATACCACCATGGAAATGGTCCAAATACCACTAATATTAACAAGACAACCGCGTTTATCGAAAGGTGGGTACAACAACCCCATAAGAGGTTTAGTTATGGCGAAATATCGATGCATCGCCATAGCTGTTATAGTCAGAATGCTAGTAGCAACAGCGATACCTTAAAAAAATATTTTTAAAACGTCACGTAGTTTTGGAACACCCTGTACTTACATTCTACGTAAGCTATTATCTTGCAGCTATATCTATCGAAGCTGTACAACGTCGTATATGCCCTCCACATAGCGTTTGGCATACAAATAAGGGTAACAAACAAATCTGCCGTGGATAAATTTAATAAAAAATAATTACTCGTTCTGCAATACAAAAATCGTACGTCTCAGAAACCGTGCGCCATTGCCGGTTTTATTTATTATAACTATTTTATAATATATAACGAATACAAATAGATAAATTAGTATAATGATTTGAAATAATGTTTATAAATAAAAAATAATCGATAAGATTATTAGAAAAAATGATAAAAGACGTATAAAAATTATAATAAATTAATCTACGAAAAGTGACAACGTTGTAAAATCATAATCATTCGCGCCATTTTATATATATGCTGTCTTCTCGTAGCTGCCATGACGTTAATTAGTTTATAAGTGTTTTTAAGTTTATTTAAGTAGTTTATTAATAATATACACCCTGTAAGTGTGAATTTTCATGGTGTTTTAGTGTTTTATTGACAAAACAATTGGATTACATCAATTAGAATCTATATTTTCACTGGTAAGTTTTATATTCTAATTTAATATCGATGCGTCTATTCATTTCGTATTTAGAGATGGAAGTTACACATTTTAACG
The DNA here is from genome assembly GCF_026230105.1 of Diorhabda sublineata. Classification (NCBI taxonomy): domain Eukaryota; kingdom Metazoa; phylum Arthropoda; class Insecta; order Coleoptera; family Chrysomelidae; genus Diorhabda; species Diorhabda sublineata. The sequence goes on from NC_079477.1 coordinate 35,239,923, forward strand.
ATTATTTTGTTATTTTCTTACTTACCTTTTTATCCTAATTTTCGAAATTACGATTATGAAAAGTAAATTAGCTCCTAAAGCAGTTAAAAAAACAGGTATATATATACCTATCAGGACGTAATCATTATTATTGAATTCTTCTAGTAAACGATTCACGTCAATTTCAAAATTTGTTCCATTGGAATCGTTCATGATATATTTTTATCTGGAAGTAAATAAATATATTAATTTAATAATGTCGTGGACATCTGTTGGTTTTAATAACTTTAATAATACCACTGGTGGACAAAAAAACTGTAACACATATACATATATTGTTTTTTTTATTTGGAAACTATTAGCAATATCAAAATTGTGTAGGATAGTGTAATTAACTTTTCTATGGAAAGAAAAAAAGTCAATAATTCACTTTTTGCTTATTTTCGTTTTAATATTTGCCAGAAGGTAAGAAAGTGAATTTATGATCGAATCGACTGCTAAATATTTATCTCAACGTGTAGACTTGATTGTATATTACGAATATATATATATATATATATATATATATATATATATATATATATATATATATATATATATATATATATATAAAATGGCTTTCAAGTTATATCCAGATGTATCTGGAAAAAAACCCCCGTATATTATCGGAAACTATTATTTTTGAAAACGCAAAATTTTGATAGTTTATGAATTAAATATTTCTCAATGTATAGGGATCGATTATAAATCTCAAAGTTTAGTGATTCAATGAATATAAGCGAAATTATATATATAGGTATAATTTACGTTTCACCTCGTATATAATCAACGAATAGTATTAAAATTTTTGAAAAATATCAAGTAAATATTCCTAAATCCATTTATATTTCGTATAAGATTCAATGTTTAACGGTATTTATAAAAGATTAATTGAAAATAAAACTTTACTTCAACACCCTGTATTTTAAAAAAAGTGTACAAAATTTCACAAATTACCGAGCGACTACTAAAAATCGTTTCTATTCATTTATTTCACTTTTCATAATATTTTTTTATTAGCTTGATCTATAGTCCGTTCATTTTCAAATGAAATAATATTTTATTTCGACATCCTGTATTTTAAAGACTCGTAGTGTAAAAAATTACACGAATTATGTAACAACTTTTCCAAAAAAATCGTTTCTATTCATTTATTTCACTTTTCATAATATTTTTTTAGTAGCTTGATCTATAGTCCGTTCATTTTCAAATGAAATAATATTTTATTTCGACATCCTGTATTTTAAAGACTCGTAGTGTAAAAAATTACACGAATTATGTAACAACTTTTCCAAAAAAATCGTTTCTATTCATTTATTTCACTTTTTGTAATAGTTTTTTAGTAGCTTGATCTATAGTCCGTTCATTTTCAAATGAAATAATATTTTATTTCGACATCCCGTATTTTAAAGACTCGTAGTGTAAAAAATTACACGAATTATGTAGTAATTTTTCAAAAAAAATCATTTCTACTTATTTATTTCACTTTTTGCAATAGTTTTTTAGTAGCTTGATCTATAGTCCGTTCATTTTCAAATGAAATAATATTTTATTTAGACATCCTGTATTTTAAAGACTCGTAGTGTAAAAAATTACACGAATTATGTAACAACTTTTCCAAAAAAATCGTTTCTATTCATTTATTTCACTTTTCGTAATATTTTTTTAGTAGCCTAATCTATAGTCCGTTCATTTTCAAATGAAATAATATTTTATTTCGACATCCTGTATTTTAAAGACTCGTAGTGTAAAAAATTACACGAATTATGTAACAACTTTTCCAAAAAAATCGTTTCTATTCATTTATTTCACTTTTTGTAATAGTTTTTTAGTAGCTTGATCTATAGTCCGTTCATTTTCAAATGAAATAATATTTTATTTCGACATCCCGTATTTTAAAGACTCGTAGTGTAAAAAATTACACGAATTATGTAGTAATTTTTCAAAAAAAATCATTTCTACTTATTTATTTCACTTTTTGCAATAGTTTTTTAGTAGCTTGATCTATAGTCCGTTCATTTTCAAATGAAATAATATTTCAACTTATTTTCCCGTATTTTCATACGATTAATTGATACAAAATAAATATTTTCGACTTACCTGTACTATAACTTCTATTTACAACACAAATAAACTTCAAAATTTCAAAAAAAAAACAAAGGAAACTTCAATATAGCCGAAATTTCATTCTCCGAATGATTTTTTGTGCATCCCTCCAAACACCTGAGTGTGTGCGCGATCCGTTTATCTCCCCCTCCATGGAAATCCCCCCCGGTATCTTCCCTGTTGTATGTCGGTATTTTAAAGAATTTTGACTAAATTTATTGGGTGTAAAGAAAATAAACCTAACCTCAATAAAATACGTATTGCGTATTGTAGGAATCGACTATTTTTAAATCTACCTTCTGCTTTAAATTATTAGCGAAAACTTAACCAATTAATGCTAAAAATAATTTTTGTTTATAATTTTGTAGTTTTTATTAGTTTACAGTAAACGATTTATTTTTAGTTTATTGTTTTGGGGAACTTTGAAATGCATTTTATAATAATAAGAATCAGTCAAAAAAAAACAGATTTTTGATGAGTTAATTATTGTAGATGTTTTCGTAAACTTATAGTCTATTCATCATTTTTAGATTGAATTTTATTTCGAGTTTTGTGAACTAATATAGTCAGTTCATCCATTTAAGCCTTAATTATATTTATTCTCTATATAACTAGTTTGAATGGAGGGTTGTAAGTCACAAATTTTCGAAATTTTGAGTCTAAATTGATTTTTTCTCGTAGAATTATAGTCAGTTCACTTATTTAAGCCCTAAGTCAAAGTACACTCAGAAAACTGGGTGTACTGAAGGTTTTGCTATAGTAATTTTCATAGTTTTGAAGTGTTTGGGCCTAAATTGATTTCTTCTTATAGATTTATAATCGGTTCATACTTTTAAGCCCGATTTTTATTTATTCTCAATATAATTGGTTTCAATTGAGGTTTAGCTGTGGTAATTCAAATAATGATGAAGTTTTGGGGTGTAAATTGAAAAAACGGCGATTTTTTCTCGTAGTATTATAGTCGGTTCATCTATTTAATCCCAAATTTGATTTATATATTTGTAAAAATGGATGTAATAAAGGTTTGAATCTAGTGATTCTCAAATTTTCACAGTTTTTTGGTCTAAATTTATAGAAAATAGATTTGTTCTTATAGATTTATAGTCGGTTCATCTATTCAAACCTGAATTTTATGTATGCTCAATGTAATTGGGTTAAATAAAGATTTTTGGACTGGCGATTCTCATATTTTTGATGCTTTGGTATCTAATTTGATCATGAATTGATTTTCCATCATAGATTTATAGTCGGTTCATCAATTAAAATCCAAATTCAATTTGATTCTCAGAAAAATCGATAAAATCTACTTTTCCCTTAGTATTTTCTTTATTTTCGAAGTTTTTCGGTAAAAGTGAACACAAAACTGATTTTCCATCATAGATTTATAGTCGGTTCATCCATTAAAGTCCAAATTCCATTTGTTTTTCGGAAAAAACGATAAAAACCAACTTTTTTCTCAGTATTTTCGAGGTTTTTTGCTAAAAGTGAACACAAAACTGCTTTTTCATCATAGATTTATAATCGGTTCATCAATTAAAACCCAAATTCCATTTGTTTCTAAGAAAAAATCGATAAAATCTACTTTTCCCTTAGTATTTTCTTTATTTTCGAAGTTTTTCGGTAAAAATGAACACAAAACTGATTTTCCATCATAGATTTATAGTCGGTTCATCCATTAAAGTCCAAATTCCATTTGTTTCTCGGAAAAAACGATAAAAACCAACTTTTTTCTCAGTATTTTCGAGGTTTTTTGGTAAAAGTGAACACAAAACTGCTTTTTCATCATAGATTTATAGTCGGTTCATCAATTAAAACCCAAATTCCATTTGTTTCTAAGAAAAAATCGATAAAATCTACTTTTCCCTTAGTATTTTCTTTATTTTCGAAGTTTTTCGGTAAAAATGAACACAAAACTGCTTTTTCTTCATAGATTTATAGTCGGTTCATCCATTAAAGTCCAAATTCCATTTGTTTCTCGGAAAAAAACGATAAAAACCAACTTTTTTCTCAGTATTTTCGAGGTTTTTTGGTAAAAGTGAACACAAAACTGCTTTTTCATCATAGATTTATAGTCGGTTCATCAATTAAAACCCAAATTCCATTTGTTTCTAAGAAAAAATCGATAAAATCTACTTTTCCCTTAGTATTTTCTTTATTTTCGAAGTTTTTCGGTAAAAGTGAACACAAAACTGATTTTCCATCATAGATTTATAGTCGGTTCATCCATTAAAGTCCAAATTCCATTTGTTTCTCGGAAAAAAACGATAAAAACCAACTTTTTTCTCAGTATTTTCGAGGTTTTTTGGTAAAAGTGAACACAAAACTGCTTTTTCATCATAGATTTATAGTCGGTTCATCAATTAAAACCCAAATTCCATTTGTTTCTAAGAAAAAATCGATAAAATCTACTTTTCCCTTAGTATTTTCTTTATTTTCGAAGTTTTTCGGTAAAAATGAACACAAAACTGCTTTTTCTTCATAGATTTATAGTCGGTTCATCCATTAAAGTCCAAATTCCATTTGTTTCTCGGAAAAAAACGATAAAAACCAACTTTTTTCTCAGTATTTTCGAGGTTTTTTGGTAAAAGTGAACACAAAACTGCTTTTTCATCATAGATTTATAGTGGGTTCATCCATTAAAGTCCAAATTCCATTTGTTTCTCGGAAAAAAACGATAAAAACCAACTTTTTTCTCAGTATTTTCGAGGTTTTTTGGTAAAAGTGAACACAAAACTGCTTTTTCATCATAGATTTATAGTCGGTTCATCCATTAAAGTCCAAATTCCATTTGTTTCTCGGAAAAAACGATAAAACCCAACTTTTTTCTCAGTATTTTCTATATTTTCGAGGTTTTTTGGTAAAAGTGAACACAAAACTGCTTTTTCATCATAGATTTATAATCGGTTCATCAATTAAAACCCAAATTCCATTTGTTTCTAAGAAAAAATCGATAAAATCTACTTTTCCCTTAGTATTTTCTTTATTTTCGAAGTTTTTCGGTAAAAATGAACACAAAACTGATTTTCCATCATAGATTTATAGTCGGTTCATCCATTAAAGTCCAAATTCCATTTGTTTCTCGGAAAAAACGATAAAAACCAACTTTTTTCTCAGTATTTTCGAGGTTTTTTGGTAAAAGTGAACACAAAACTGCTTTTTCATCATAGATTTATAGTCGGTTCATCAATTAAAACCCAAATTCCATTTGTTTCTAAGAAAAAATCGATAAAATCTACTTTTCCCTTAGTATTTTCTTTATTTTCGAAGTTTTTCGGTAAAAATGAACACAAAACTGCTTTTTCTTCATAGATTTATAGTCGGTTCATCCATTAAAGTCCAAATTCCATTTGTTTCTCGGAAAAAACGATAAAAACCAACTTTTTTCTCAGTATTTTCGAGGTTTTTTGGTAAAAGTGAACACAAAACTGCTTTTTCATCATAGATTTATAGTCGGTTCATCAATTAAAACCCAAATTCCATTTGTTTCTAAGAAAAAATCGATAAAATCTACTTTTCCCTTAGTATTTTCTTTATTTTCGAAGTTTTTCGGTAAAAGTGAACACAAAACTGATTTTCCATCATAGATTTATAGTCGGTTCATCCATTAAAGTCCAAATTCCATTTGTTTCTCGGAAAAAACGATAAAAACCAACTTTTTTCTCAGTATTTTCGAGGTTTTTTGGTAAAAGTGAACACAAAACTGCTTTTTCATCATAGATTTATAGTCGGTTCATCAATTAAAACCCAAATTCCATTTGTTTCTAAGAAAAAATCGATAAAATCTACTTTTCCCTTAGTATTTTCTTTATTTTCGAAGTTTTTCGGTAAAAATGAACACAAAACTGCTTTTTCTTCATAGATTTATAGTCGGTTCATCCATTAAAGTCCAAATTCCATTTGTTTCTCGGAAAAAACGATAAAAACCAACTTTTTTCTCAGTATTTTCGAGGTTTTTTGGTAAAAGTGAACACAAAACTGCTTTTTCATCATAGATTTATAGTCGGTTCATCAATTAAAACCCAAATTCCATTTGTTTCTAAGAAAAAATCGATAAAATCTACTTTTCCCTTAGTATTTTCTTTATTTTCGAAGTTTTTCGGTAAAAGTGAACACAAAACTGATTTTCCATCATAGATTTATAGTCGGTTCATCCATTAAAGTCCAAATTCCATTTGTTTCTCGGAAAAAAACGATAAAACCCAACTTTTTTCTCAGTATTTTCTATATTTTCGAGGTTTTTTGGTAAAAGTGAACACAAAACTGCTTTTTCATCATAGATTTATATTCGGTTCATCAATTAAAACCCAAATTCCATTTGTTTCTAAGAAAAAATCGATAAAATCTACTTTTCCCTTAGTATTTTCTTTATTTTCGAAGTTTTTCGGTAAAAGTGAACACAAAACTGATTTTCCATCATAGATTTATAGTCGGTTCATCCATTAAAGTCCAAATTCCATTTGTTTCTCGGAAAAAACGATAAAAACCAACTTTTTTCTCAGTATTTTCGAGGTTTTTTGGTAAAAGTGAACACAAAACTGCTTTTTCATCATAGATTTATAGTCGGTTCATCAATTAAAACCCAAATTCCATTTGTTTCTAAGAAAAAATCGATAAAATCTACTTTTCCCTTAGTATTTTCTTTATTTTCGAAGTTTTTCGGTAAAAGTGAACACAAAACTGATTTTCCATCATAGATTTATAGTCGGTTCATCCATTAAAGTCCAAATTCCATTTGTTTCTCGGAAAAAAACGATAAAAACCAACTTTTTTCTCAGTATTTTCGAGGTTTTTTGGTAAAAGTGAACACAAAACTGCTTTTTCATCATAGATTTATAGTCGGTTCATCAATTAAAACCCAAATTCCATTTGTTTCTAAGAAAAAATCGATAAAATCTACTTTTCCCTTAGTATTTTCTTTATTTTCGAAGTTTTTCGGTAAAAGTGAACACAAAACTGATTTTCCATCATAGATTTATAGTCGGTTCATCCATTAAAGTCCAAATTCCATTTGTTTCTCGGAAAAAAACGATAAAAACCAACTTTTTTCTCAGTATTTTCGAGGTTTTTTGGTAAAAGTGAACACAAAACTGCTTTTTCATCATAGATTTATAGTCGGTTCATCAATTAAAACCCAAATTCCATTTGTTTCTAAGAAAAAATCGATAAAATCTACTTTTCCCTTAGTATTTTCTTTATTTTCGAAGTTTTTCGGTAAAAGTGAACACAAAACTGATTTTCCATCATAGATTTATAGTCGGTTCATCCATTAAAGTCCAAATTCCATTTGTTTCTCGGAAAAAAACGATAAAACCCAACTTTTTTCTCAGTATTTTCTATATTTTCGAGGTTTTTTGGTAAAAGTGAACACAAAACTGCTTTTTCATCATAGATTTATATTCGGTTCATCAATTAAAACCCAAATTCCATTTGTTTCTAAGAAAAAATCGATAAAATCTACTTTTCCCTTAGTATTTTCTTTATTTTCGAAGTTTTTCGGTAAAAGTGAACACAAAACTGCTTTTTCTTCATAGATTTATAGTCGGTTCATCCATTAAAGTCCAAATTCCATTTGTTTTGCAGAAAATTCTATTTTCTCGAAATTTTTTTGGTAAAGGTGAACAGAAAACTGATTATTCATCAAAGATTTATAGTCGGTTTATCCATTGAGGCCTGCAGTATATTTCTTTTCCAAAGTACAACAATTATTACGCGATTTCAACTGTTTTTTCAACTGTCCCGTGAAACTAGACAAAAAAATCCTCCAGGAAAGAAAAATGTTAAATAAAACAAATTTCGACACTCAAAAAACTTTATTAACAACAATAAACATTTATCACAATATTTTTTTCGAATTCCCCATTTACAACATGGTGTTTTCGACTTTTTTCCGACTCCTTCGGTACCATCTTTTTCCGGCTCCTCCTCTATCAAATTTCGTCTTCGAAGGATAATTCTGCAGGACATTCCCTTTACGATAATCGTTTTCTTGCTCCTTAGGATTCGTCAGTCGAATTTTGATCGTATCGTTCGCTTAAAAACGAAAAATCGTCTTCAAATTTTCGATAAAATGAATCGATTCCTACCTGATTTCGAATACGTATACGTGTCATATCGATTTCCGGACGACATACACGTCAAACTACCGCAAATAGCCGATTTGAAATAATTCCTAAATCTGAAACCAAAGCGCCATCTATTATCATACAAAGTTCCATAAAAACGACTTTTTAAAGTTACCTTGTATTCATCCAATAATAAATTAGGGGATTTACCATGGCGTTCGACATTGCTAACCAATAGAACCCGAGATAAACGTGCTGAGTGTATTTTTTAAACAAAATTTTCGTATCGAAATAAACATAGATAAAATAGATGTGGTAAGGTAGCCAACAAGATCCGAATATAACTACAACTAATACAAACATCTTCACCACCTAAAAATACGAATTTACCAATCAGATCGATAAACTGAAAATTAATTCTACTACTATAAAGGCGAGTACGGTCCTGTACAATTTTAAGTAATATTTACACCGATTCATTGGAGTTGACTTCGATCTCGATTACTGAAAAGTTGATTGACAGCTGTCAGAATTAATATTAATCCCGTTTCTCGCGTTGTCGAGTTTAGATTGTACAATTTTTAGCGACACAACATTTTAAGATTTTATTAATAATATTTTTTGAATCGTCATACTTGAAGCTTTTTACAAAACACCAACAGATTTATCATTGTTTCGTTTATTATTATATTAAATTTGACGTATCACGTATAAATAGTAACTGAGATACAGGGTGTTCAAGATGAATAACTTTTTTTGTCATGAATATGACATACTCCCACTTCTACCCTTATATCGACCGAACTGTTGAACTTAAAGCTTTTTTAAAAACATCATTCGATTTATAATCTTTTAATATATAAATTTGTAGAATTTAACATTTCGGTTTGGAATGATAACAGAGATACAGGGTGTTAAAAATGAAGAACTTTTTTTGTCATGAATATGACATACTTCCACTTCTACCCTTATATCGACCGAACTGTTGAACTTAAAGCTTTTTTAAAAACATCATTCGATTTATAATCTTTTAATATATAAATTTGTAGAATTTAACATTTCGGTTTGGAATGATAACAGAGTGTTAAAAATGAAGAACTTTTTTTGTCATGAATATGACATACTTCCACTTCTACCCTTATATCGACCGAACTGTTGAACTTAAAGCTTTTTTACAAACATCATTCGATTTATAATCTTTTAATATATAAATTTGTAGAATTTAACATTTCGGTTTGGAATGATAACAGAGATACAGGGTGTTAAAAATGAAGAACTTTTTTTGTCATCAATATGACATACTTCCACTTCTACCCTTATATCGACCGAACTGTTGAACTTAAAGCTTTTTTAAAAACATCATTCGATTTATAATCTTTTAATATATAAATTTGTAGAATTTAACATTTCGGTTTGGAATGATAACAGAGGTACAGGGTGTTAAAAATGAAGAACTTTTTTTGTCATGAATATGACATACTTCCACTTCTACCCTTATATCGACCGAACTGTTGAACTTAAAGCTTTTTTACAAACATCATTCGATTTATAATCTTTTAATATATAAATTTGTAGAATTTAACATTTCGGTTTGGAATGATAACAGAGATACAGGGTGTTAAAAATGAAGAACTTTTTTTGTCATGAATATGACATACTTCCACTTTTACCCTTATATCGACCGAACCGTTCAACTTAGAGCTTTTTTAAAAACATCATTCGATTCATAATGATTTAATATATAAATTTGTAGAATTTAACATTTCGGTTTGGAATGATAACAGAGATACAGGGTGTTAAAAATGAAGAACATTTTTCGTCATGAATATGACATACTTCCACTTCTACCCTTATATCGACCAAACTGTTGAACTTAAAGCTTTTTTAAAAACAACATTCGATTTACAATCTTTTCATATACGAATGTGTCCAATTTCACATTTCAGTTTGGAATGATAACTGAGATACAGGGTATTAAAGTTGATGAACTTTATTGTTATAAAAATGACATACTTTATTTTCAATCCTAATATCTTTCAAATCATTCAACTTAGAGCCTCATATAGCACTTCAATCGATTCATAATCTTTTCAATTATCGAATTTGACAACGGTAACTTTTAAACTCACCCTTCTTTTTGATTTAATAGCATCCATTTGTCTTTGCGTTTTTTCTCCAATAGATCCCGATCCCCATAGTACCGTACCAATCATGGTATAAGAAATCGACATTAAAACCATGGGTACTACATACGTAACTACCAGAAAAGTCGTTTGGTACCTAAAAAAGCATTTTACCAAAAATATATTTACGTATTGCCATCTATTAACTATCAATCCTACCTCGTATTTATTTTTACAGTTAATTCGTAATAGTTTTAATATATCTATCGTATAATAGGTGGCGTTGCAATACGTAAAACTGTAATGCCGATAAAATAGATAGTGAATATTTTTAACCATAGGCGTATCATTTAAATATTTTTTAGGGATAATTTTTTTTTGAAAATAAGGTTTTTTTTGGCAAAAAATCCCTTAGCGATCCGGTTGGTACATATATACGAGGCGTTCACGAAAAATTCTCGACTTAAATATGTATCTAATCATTGATGATTGTCTCACCAGAAGTCATAAGTTGAGCCGAAATGTTTCTCGTCGGGCCAAACTAGTATGCAACCAATTCGATGTTTTTTCTTCGTACTACAACAATTTAAGCAAAAAAAATTATTTCGATACTTTTTTCAGCGTGATTCCGTTTTGTATATATACAGTTTGTCCCTGTTGCAAAAATATACTTACACATGAGCTACTGTTCTCGAATAAAGTAAACAGGGAAGCGCCAGTAACATACTGGTTGTCCAGATGATCGCGATGATGATTATAGATGAAGTTTTCGACATTCGTGGTTCTAAGGGGTAAACTATAGCTAAATATCTGCGAATAAAATGATACTAGATCTCGATATCTGCATTAAAATCGTCAAAATTAATATTATAGTACCAAAATCATCCTAAACTAATGCATTAGATCATCTGGTGGACTTCTAAATCGCCTGATTTTATATCGTTAGATTTATATAAAAAATAACCACGTATGAAGCTCCGTATCTCCGAAACAATTAACTATAACAAATTATTTTTATGCCCTGTATATTGTGAACCATTTACTTTATAAACTGTCAAATTTTCTGTTATTTATTTTCTTTAGTTTCCGAGATACAGGGTGTTGAAGTCCGATCACAATTTTTTTCATAAAAATGACATAGTTTCCTTTCTACTTTAATATCGACCAAATCGTCCAACCAAGAGCTTTTTATAAAACACCATACGATTCAATATCGTTTCATGCATGAACGCGTAAAAGTTGACATTATAGTTATAAATAATAACTGAGATACAGGGTGTTGAAGTCGTCTCTTACTTTTGTTATAAAAATGACATACTTTTCTTTCTACCCTCATATTTCCCAAGCCGTCGTAGTTAGCGATTCTCACTAAACTGCAATCGATTCGTAATGCTTCTATTTACATATGTGTCAAATTTGACAGTATGGTTATGAATAATAACTGAGGTACAGGGTGTTAAATTCCACTTGTAATTTTAGTCATAAAAACGACATACTTTTCTTTCTACCCTCATATTTCCCAAGCCGTCCTAGTTAGCGCTTCTCACTAAACTGCAATCGATTCGTAATGTTTCTATTCACATATGTGCCAAATTTGACAGTATGGTTATGAATAATAACTGAGATACAGTGTGTTAAATTCCACTTGCAATTTTTGTCATAAAAACGACATACTTTTCTTTCTACCCTCATATTTCCCAAGCCGTCGTAGTTAGCGCTTCTCACTAAACTGCAATCGATTCGTAATGTTTCTATTTACATATGTGTCAAATTTGACATTATGGTTATATATAATAACTGAGATACAGGGTGTTAAATTCCACTTGTAATTTTTGTCATAAAAACGACATACTTTTCTTTCTTCCCTTATATATACCGAATTGTTATGCTCAGGGCGTTACAAAAACCTTGTACGGACTAAAAAAGTTCTAATTTTCCAATAAAATATCTTTTCACCAAAAATTTTTAACTAGTTTTCGAGATACAGTGCAGTAAAGTTACAACTTATAATTTAGACGAACTAATTTTGAAATCTCCTGTATGTTTAAATTTTTTTTGGGGTTTTCGGATGTTAGAATAATGTTATTATACCTGTCACATGAAATTCCTGTCAAAGTAAACACGCTGGCAGCAACTGTCGCATTAGCAATGAAATTACTTACAGTGCAATACCAATTCCCAAAAGTCCAATTTCTGTAAAAACAAAAAAAAATCGTTTCCGTTTATCAAAATTATTTCAACATACAATATACAGGATGTACGTGAAAAACCGTTCAAAAAACAACAATTTTATTAAATTAAATCGTTTTCATTTACAAATTTTAATATTGTTTTAAGCCTGTCGGCGTATCCTGCGCTATTTTTCATTTCGTATTCCATTTTGTCCATGAAATTCCCGTCGTTTTCAACATTGGAAAAATCGGGAGCCTCCTCCGGCTCCGAATTAACCAATTTTAGGATCATTATACTCGTATAAACACCAAAAGCCATGAAAGTATGCAAATGTTTTTCCATATCGTCATAGGAAAATATCTGATTCACATCGCAACCGAATTCTCTCAATCTCGATGATAGGGCTTCATAATATAATTGTAAATATTTTTTGTAATTTTTTAAGACCGCCTCCGAGCTATTGGTCAATAGAAAATAGACTATATCATAAGCGGGGGTGGTAACAGAAGACAATTGCCAGTCAATTATCCTTAAACTTGAAGGTACATCAGATACCTGAAAGAAAAATATTGAATGTACGTTTTTTTTTTTAAATCTAACCCCATAAAAATAATTATAACTTCGAAATCAATGAAAATATCGAATTGTTTCTAAATTCATTCGATTATAGAATAATTGCTTTATATCCTGTGAAATTTTGACGTTCCTCTTTATATTGATTTCTGAGATACAGTGCCCTAAAGTTTGTTAACATTTCTCAGTACTATCAAAATTATACCACCATAAAATGCGTCCTAACCTCAAAACCAGTGAGATTATCGAATTATTTCTAAACTCACTTGATTACAGAATAATTGATTTATGTCCTGTCAAAGTTTTACTTTCTTATTTCTTTTATTTTCTGAGATACAGTGCCCTAAAGTTCGTTAACATATCTCAGTACTATCAAAATTATACCACCATAAAATGCGTCCTAACCTCAAAACCAGTGAGATTATCGAATTATTTCTAAACTCATTTGATTACAGAATAATTGATTCATATCCTGTGAAATTTTGACGTTCCTCTTTCTATTGATTTCTGAGATACAGTGCCCTAAAGTTCGTTAACATTTCTCAGTACTGTCAAAATTATACCACCATAAAATGCGTCCTAACCTCAAAACCAGTGGAAATATCGAATTGTTTCTAAACTCATTTGATTATAGAATAATTGCTTTATATCCTGTGAAATTTTGACGTTCCTCTTTCTATTGATTTCTGAGATACAGTGCCCTAAAGTTCGTTAACATTTCTCAGTACTGTCAAAATTATACCACCATAAAATGCGTCCTAACCTCAAAACCAGTGGAAATATCGAATTGTTTCTAAACTCATTTGGTTATAGAATAATTGCTTTATATCCTGTGAAATTTTGACGTTCCTCTTTCTATTGATTTCTGAGATACAGTGCCCTAAAGTTTGTTAACATTTCTCAGTACTATCAAAATTATACCACCATAAAATGCGTCCTAACCTCAAAACCAGTGAGATTATCGAATTATTTCTAAACTCATTTGATTACAGAATAATTGATTCATATCCTGTGAAATTTTGACGTTCCTCTTTCTATTGATTTCTGAGATACAGTGCCCTAAAGTTCGTTAACATTTCTCAGTACTATCAAAATTATACCACCATAAAATGCGTCCTAACCTCAAAACTAGTGAGATTATCGAATTATTTCTAAACTCACTTGATTACAGAATAATTGATTTATGTCCTGTCAAAGTTTTACTTTCTTATTTCTTTTATTTTATGAGATACAGTGCCCTAAAGTTCGTTAACATATCTCAGTACTATCAAAATTATACCACCATAAAATGCGTCCTAACCTCAAAACTAGTGGAAATATCGAATTATTTCTAAATTCATTCGATTATAGAATAATTTCTTTATATCCTGTGAAATTTTGAAGTTCCTCTTTCTATTGATTTCTGAGATATAGTGCCCTAAACTCAATAACATTTTTCAGTAATATCAAAAATTATAACTCATAAAATTCATCATAACCTTAAAACCAGTGGAAATATCGAATTATTTCTAAACTCATTTGATTATAGAATAATTGATTCATGTCCTGTGAAAGTTTAACGTTTTTATTTCTTTTAATTTCTGAGATACAGTGCCCTAAAGTTCGTTAACATTTCTCAGTACTGTCAAAATTATACCACCATAAAATGCGTCCTAACCTCAAAACCAGTGGAAATATCGAATTATTTCTAAACTCATTTGATTATAGAATAATTGATTCATATCCTGTGGAATTTTGACGTTTCTATTTCAATTAATTTCTAAGATACAGTGCCCTAAAATTCAATAATATTTTTCAAACATCAAAAATTTTAAATCCATAAAATTCGTCATAACAGCATAACCAGTGGGAATATTTAATTAGTTTTAATTTATATGATTACAGAATAATTAATTTATATCCTGTCATAAATTTACGTTCCTATTCTAATTAATTTCTGAGATAGAGTTCCCTAAAGTTCGTTAACATTTCCAAGTACAATCAACATTATACTACCATAAAATTCATCCTAACCTCAAAACCAGTGAGATTATCGAATTATTTCTATTATTTCTTCACTCATTCGATTATAGAATAATTGATTCATATCCTGTGAAATTTTGACGTTTCTATTTCAATTAATTTCTGAGATACAGTGCTCCAAAGACCACCATCATCTTTCATTGGGTAATTCTAAATTCAAATATCATCTTTCTCGTTTTTGAGGAAGAAATATTGATGATTCACCCTGTATTTCGAATTGAAAATATTTTCGAAGTATGCAGTAATTTATAATTTATGAGCATAATCACTTTATATATTCTAGGTTTTACTTCCAACTAATTTATTTTGATGTTATAATTATTATCTTTATTTGATTAATATTTTTATCGAAATTAATGGCATATTTCATGGAATTATTTATTCAATGATAATTTATCTTTTAAATAGTGTGAAGTTAGAATAATAACATGCATTGTTCATTGTTTTAAACAAATCTACGTCACTTGAAAATCGATTTTTAAAATTTTTTTCAACTCTAAATTATTTTTCACATATTTTTTATATATTTCTTCAATTGTTTTATGTAGAGATTTTTATAGAATCTTTACGATTGTTTACTAAACGTCTTAGTAGAATTTTGAATTTTCAGCTAAGATTATACAGGGTGTAACATTTTTTTGTACCATCAAATATTATAGACAAAGATTTCGTCGTGTTTTTGCACTTATAACTTTAAAAATAGTTTAATATGAAACTTTAACTCGAAAATTTTGTGTTTCTAATTTCAAAAAAGGTATTTTTTTATACAAAAACGTCACTAGTTTCCGAGATATAGAGCTCAAAAGTTAATATCTTTAAAAATATTATATTCTTATGAACTGACTTATATATTCGAAACCGTTATATATAATAAGTCGTTTTTATAATTTTTAAATTAGAAAATGGTTGATGAATAAGCTGTGAAAATTTCATTTTTTCAATCCAACTAATTCTTGAGATACAGTATCTTAAAGTTCACTATCATTAAAAATTATATCTTCATAAAATTGTTCATAACTCAAAAACTAGTAGGAATAATGATTTTTTTTTAAATTCTTTTGATTATAGAATGAATAGTTCTTGATCTGTCAAATTTTCATATTTCTATTCTCATTAGTTTCTGAGATACAGTGCCACAAAGTTCGTTTGCATCTTTTAGTTCTAACTTCATAAAAATAGTTATAACTTCAAAACAAGTGGAAATGTTGACATTTTTATAAATTCTGTTGACTACGGAATAAATTCGTCTTAAAGTGTAAAATTCTCAAGTTTCTATTGCCTGTAGTTTTTGAGATATAGTGCCCCAAATTTCGTTTACATCTTTTCGTTCTAACAAAAATTCCAACCTCATAAAAATTGTTATAACTTCGAAACCAGTGAAAATAATGACATTTTTATAAATTCTGTTGATTATACAATAGATTCTTTATGAACTATGAAATTTTCATGTTCCTATTTCCGTTAATTTCTGAGATACAGTGCCTTAAAGTTTGTTTACATCTTTTCGTTTTAACAAAAATTCCAACTTCATAAAAATTGTTATAACTTCGAAACTAGTGAAAATAATGAAGTTTTTAATAAATTCTTTTCACTACGTAATAAATTTTTCTTAAACTGTCAAATTCTCATGTTTGTATTGCCAGTAATTTCTGAGATATAGTGCCTCAAAGTTCGTTTACATCTTTTTGTTTTAACACAATTCCAACTTTATAAAAATTTTTATAACTTCGAAACTAGTGAATATAATGATGTTTTCATAAATTCTTCCGACTACGGAATAAAATCTTCATAAAGTGTCAAATTCTTATGTTTCTATTGCCTCTAATTTCTGAGATATAGTGCCCCAAAGTTCGTTTACATCTTTTCGTTTTAACAAAAATTCCAACTTCATAAAAATTGTTATAACTTCGAAACCAGTGAAAATAATGACATTTTTATAAATTCTGTTGATTATACAATAGTTCTTTATGAACTATGAAATTTTCATGTTCCTATTTCCGTTAATTTCTGAGATACAGTGCCTTAAAGTTTGTTTACATCTTTTCGTTTTAACAAAAATTCCAACTTCATAAAAATTGTTATAACTACGAAACCAGTGAAAATAATGAAGTTTTTAATAAATTCTTTTCACTACGTAATAAATTTTTCTTAAACTGTCAAATTCTCATGTTTGTATTGCCTGTAATTTCTGAGATATAGTGCCTCAAAGTTATACCTCCATAAAATCGACCATATCTCCAAAACTATTCCACGCAAAGAGTTATGTGAACACCCAGTATATAAAAGAACAATTCCTTATTAATCCATGAAATTTTCACTGAGGAACTATTTTTATTTTACGAAATAGAGGGCGTCAAATGTATGAAACCAAAAATAAAAAATAAAAACAATCGCTTAACTAAATTTCGACCAATACTGTATATATTTAATAGAAAAAAAATTATATTTACCTCATATTTAAACAAAAAATTGTTGCACCAACAATCCCCATGACTCACCACCAACTTAAACTCGTCATTATCGAAACGATTCTGAAATAAATCGTAAATTTGACTTTCCACTTTCTTAAGACACTCCACCAGGTCCCGATCGCCCTCCACAGCCTTATACCCATTACTCATCACAGCATTGACGTACCCTTGGAATTTATCCTTATTCCCGATCATCTCCATGTTGTCGAAAACGTTTTTTTTAATAGGACGAGTCACTCGAGCGAATAATTCACCGTCTAACTGCCTCATAGCCAAAGACACCGCGTGGAAATTTGCGTATTGGACTAAAACGGCCTCTACGTGATCGTGGTTCATGGGGATTCTTTTATCCCATAATTTGTAGCCGGATTTTTTTAAATTCTCCATTACGAGGGACTCGTTTTTATCTTCTAGACAGTAGCCGTAGAGTTTGGGGGTGCTGTCGAAGGCGTCGGCGATGTTGTGGTTTTTTTGGTATTTTTCGAATTCCGGGAAAACTTTGTTGTACATGTAGATCTCCCTGTCGAACATTTCGTGCACCGGGGCCGCCTTTCTGAAGGCTTCGTTCTGGTGGGCGGTTTTCAGGATGAGGTTTAGGGTTTTTTGTTTGTTGTATAGGGTGATGGCTGTTAGGATGCCGAGGAAGTTGTCGCCTCTCAGCGATCCGGGGGTTTTGGTTAATTGGAAATTTTCGATGTCGTTTTCGTTGGCGATTTTCCGAATGAGATTTTGTTGTTTTTCGGTGAGATCCATTTCGGTGGGTTTATCTGACGCGACTGATTGATGATGATGTTGTTTTGATGTCGGCCTTGGACTCTAATCAAATCTAATCATCATCGTCGTGTCCCCCCTATTCGTTTTTATTACATAACGAGTTTCGTTCAATTTCTAATTGTTATTTAAATATATATTATACGAGATGTATTAGGAAAGTTTTTAGAAATATTTTCATAAAAATCGATGCGGTTTTTGAAAATTTGAAAATTACGTAAAAAACTTGAGAAAAATTCGTAAAAGTATTTTGGAAATAATTTCGAAAAATTTTGATTTCTGGACAGGATTTAGGATATTTTGAGAGTTTTTGGAAAATTCGTACAAATTCAAAATTTTTGAAAATTCTATGTTTTGCCAACCTTTAGAAAATAACTTAGAATTTTGGAAATTATCCAGATTTCATGAAATATTTGGAAAACTCCTAGTAATCGCGATAATTTTGAGTTCTGGACGGGATTTTGGATATTTCGAGAGTTTTTGAAAATTGAATGATGACGTTAAATGTTCCAAAAATGTTATGAATTAATTCAGAACATTAAAAATGTTCCCAAAAGCCATAAAATGTTCCCAAAAGCCATTAAATTGTTCCTAAAAACTATAAGTTTGTTCAAACAAATGCAGTGTATAATTTAGAACATTAAAAATGTTCCCAAAAGCCATAAAATGTTCCTCAAGACCATAATATTGTTCCAAGAAAGTAAAAACTATATAAAACCCATATAAAATGTTCAAACAAAGAGAACACTATTCGAAAACGGTTTGAAACCTTTAAAAGTGTTTTTGAAAATTGGGGTTTGTTCTATTACGTTCTAACGCAGATTAAAAATGTTCTATGATGACGTTTAATGTTCCAAAAATGTTATAAATTCATTTAGAACATTTAAAATTGTTCCAGAAGAATTAAAAATGTTCCCGACAGCCTTAAAATGTTCCTAAAAGCCACCAAATGTTCCTAAAAGCCATATAATGTTCCCAAAAGCCATAAAATGTTCCCAAAAGCCATTAAATTGTTCCTAAAAACTATAAGTTTGTTCAAACAAATGCAGTGTATAATTTAGAACATTAAAAATGTTCCCAAAAGCCATAAAATGTTCCTCAAGACCATAATATTGTTCCAAGAAAGTAAAAACTATATAAAACCCATATAAAATGTTCAAACAAAGAGAACACTATTCGAAAACGGTTTGAAACCTTTAAAAGTGTTTTTGAAAATTGGGGTTTGTTCTATAACGTTCTAACGCAGATTAAAAATGTTCTATGATGACGTTTAATGTTCCAAAAATGTTATAAACTCATTTAGAACATTCAAAATTGTTCCAGAAGAATTAAAAATGTTCCCGACAGCCTTAAAATGTTCCTAAAAGCCACCAAATGTTCCTAAAAGTCATAAAATGTTCCCAAAAGCCATAAAATGTTCCCAAAAGCCATTAAATTGTTCCTAAAAACTATAAGTTTGTTCAAACAAATGCAGTGTATAATTTAGAACATTAAAAATGTTCCCAAAAGCCATAAAATGTTCCTCAAGACCATAATATTGTTCCAAGAAAGTAAAAACTATATAAAACCCATATAAAATGTTCAAACAAAGAGAACACTATTCGAAAACGGTTTGAAACCTTTAAAAGTGTTTTTGAAAATTGGGGTTTGTTCTATTACGTTCTAACGCAGATTAAAAATGTTCTATGATGACGTTTAATGTTCCAAAAATGTTATAAATTCATTTAGAACATTTAAAATTGTTCCAGAAGAATTAAAAATGTTCCCGACAGCCTTAAAATGTTCCTAAAAGCCACCAAATGTTCCTAAAAGCCATATAATGTTCCCAAAAGCCATAAAATGTTCCCAAAAGCCATTAAATTGTTCCTAAAAACTATAAGTTTGTTCAAACAAATGCAGTGTATAATTTAGAACATTAAAAATGTTCCCAAAAGCCATAAAATGTTCCTCAAGACCATAATATTGTTCCAAGAAAGTAAAAACTATATAAAACCCATATAAAATGTTCAAACAAAGAGAACACTATTCGAAAACGGTTTGAAACCTTTAAAAGTGTTTTTGAAAATTAGGGTTTGTTCTATAACGTTCTAACGCAGATTAAAAATGTTCTATGATGACGTTTAATGTTCCAAAAATGTTATAAACTCATTTAGAACATTCAAAATTGTTCCAGAAGAATTAAAAATGTTCCCGACAGCCTTAAAATGTTCCTAAAAGCCACAAAATGTTCCTAAAAGCCATAAAATGTTCCCAAAAGCCATAAAATGTTCCCAAAAGCCATTAAATTGTTCCTAAAAACTATAAGTTTGTTCAAACAAATGCAGTGTATAATTTAGAACATTAAAAATGTTCCCAAAAGCCATAAAATGTTCCTCAAGACCATAATATTGTTCCAAGAAAGTAAAAACTATATAAAACCCATATAAAATGTTCAAACAAAGAGAACACTATTCGAAAACGGTTTGAAACCTTTAAAAGTGTTTTTGAAAATTGGGGTTTGTTCTATAACGTTCTAACGCAGATTAAAAATGTTCTATGATGACGTTTAATGTTCCAAAAATGTTATAAACTCATTTAGAACATTCCAAATTGTTCCAGAAGAATTAAAAATGTTCCCGACAGCCTTAAAATGTTCCTAAAAGCCACAAAATGTTCCTAAAAGCCATAAAATGTTCCCAAAAGTCATAAAACGTTCCCAAAAGCCATTAAATTGTTCCTAAAAACTATAAGTTTGTTCAAACAAATGCAGTGTATAATTTAGAACATTAAAAATGTTCCCAAAAGCCATAAAATGTTCCTCAAGACCATAATATTGTTCCAAGAAAGTAAAAACTATATAAAACCCATATAAAATGTTCAAACAAAGAGAACACTATTCGAAAACGGTTTGAAACCTTTAAAAGTGTTTTTGAAAATTGGGGTTTGTTCTATAA
Organism: Diorhabda sublineata; assembly: GCF_026230105.1. Taxonomy (NCBI): domain Eukaryota; kingdom Metazoa; phylum Arthropoda; class Insecta; order Coleoptera; family Chrysomelidae; genus Diorhabda; species Diorhabda sublineata. The sequence goes on from NC_079477.1 coordinate 35,261,174, forward strand.
CGTTCTAACGCAGATTAAAAATGTTCTATGATGACGTTTAATGTTCCAAAAATGTTATAAACTCATTTAGAACATTCAAAATTGTTCCAGAAGAATTAAAAATGTTCCCGACAGCCTTAAAATGTTCCTAAAAGCCACCAAATGTTCCTAAAAGCCATAAAATGTTCCCAAAAGCCATAAAATGTTCCCAAAAGCCATAAAATGTTCCCAAAAGCAATTAAATTGTTCCTAGAGACTATAAGTTTGTTCAAACAAATGCAGTGTATAATTTAGAACATTAAAAATGTTCCTAAAAGCCATAAAATGTTCCCAAAAGCAATAAAATGTTCCTAAAAGCCTTTAAATGTTCCCAAAAGCCATAAAATGTTCCCAAAAGCCATTAAATTGTTACTAAAAGCCATAAAATGTTCCCAAAAGCCATTAAATTGTTCCTAAAAGCCATAAAATGTTCCCAAAAGCCATTAAATTGTTCCTAAAAGCCATTAAATTGTTCCTAAAAGCCATAAAATATTCCCAAAAGCCATAAAATATTCCTAAAGACTATAAGTTTGTTCAAACAAATGCAGTATATAATTTATTTAAACGTTTCAATAGAATCTCAACTTCATAATGAACGTTTTCAGTGCACAACAATAATCTGGGAAGCTCGTAAAATCAATTGAGACGACGTGGAAAGCAAAAAACAAAACGCGTTAATTTAATCATACACGTGATTCGCGAAAACTTTCTTTTCGAAAAACCGTGGCGAATATGTTGATTCGAAGCTTTTATTTACGCTCAATTATTTTCGAATCTTTTCGAGCGGTAAATCGAATCAGAAATAGACGTTATCTTATCTTAATTGGAAAATTTTTCGTCTGATATAATTTTCTTCGTCATTGAACGCGAAATCGACAATAATAATAGACGTTTATACCTTCGTAACATATAAATGAAGTTGAAGATGCAATTTAAGGTCGTCAAAAGGAGATCGGCGGCGCTGAGGTTGACTAGAAAGTAGTTGGTTACCGTTCTCATCCTTCGATGGGCTGTAACAAATAAAGAACATCCCGAAAATACTTTACAACCAGCGACAAACAACCATCATCAACTATATTAAACCAAATTGTCCTTACCGACGATTATCCAGATGACTATACAGTTCCCGCACGTGGCCGTTATTATCATAAATATGAAGACGATACTCCAAACGATCTGGGCGATCATCGACATAAAATTATCGTGTTCTATCGTATCTTGAAGGGAATTTGGAGGAGCTTCAGCAGAAGATTTATTGTACCGACACAGCTGGAACAAGAAAATAATCATTTTTTACAAGTTTCCTGTGATTATGGATGAATTTCAAAACCTTTTACGAAGTTCCAGATCATTTTAGAACCTTCCATATCTTTACAGAACATTCTACTTTGTTTTAAATCATTTTGGAATATTATAAATGGTTCCAGAACGATTTTAGAACGTTCTATATACTTCCAGAATATTCTACTTTGTTCTAAATCATTTTGGAATATTATAAATGGTTCCAGAACATTTTTAGAACGTTCTAAATTGTTCCAGATCATTTTATAACGTTCTATATACTTCCAGAACATTCTACTTTGTTCTAAATCATTTTGGAATATTATAAATGGTTCTAGAACATTTTTAGAACGTTCTAAATTGTTCCAGATCATTTAAGAACGTTCTATATACTTCCAGAACATTCTACTTTGTTCTAAATCATTTTGGAATATTATAAACGGTCCCAGAACGATTTTAGAACATTCTAAATTGTTCCAGATCATTTAAGAACGTTCTATATACTTCCAGAACATTCTACTTTGTTCTAAATCATTTTGGAATATTATAAATGGTTCCACAACGATTTTAAAACGCTTCAAATTGTTCTATATAATTTTAAAACGTTCAATATTTTTCTAGAACATTTTACTTCGTTCTAAATAATTCTGGAATATTATAAATGTTTCCAGAACGATTTTAGAATATTTTAAATTGTTCTAGATCATTTTAGAACGTTCAATATCTTAACAGAACATTATATTTTGTTCTGAATAATTTTGGAATATTATAAATTAGTTCCAAAATGAGTTTAGAACGTTCTAAGTAGATATATCTCTCTTTCCAGGAGATTTGACTCCGGTTTTGATTATTTTGGTTAATTATAATTTGTTCCAGGACAATTAAGGAACATTCTAAGTAGTTCAGGGTCATTCTAAAGGATTCTATAGCAATTTTGGAATATTTATGACTTTATAATTTGTTCTATAACGATTTTCAAACTGTATTAGTTGTTCCCTACTATTTTAGTGAATTCTATATTGTTCCAGATCGATTTTAGAACGTTCTAAGTTCTGAAAATATTTAAAATGGTTTTCAAAACCTCTATGAATTTCGATCGATTTCTAATTCGTTATTGTTCATTTGATGACGTTTTAGTTTGTTCCAAAATAATTTTAGATCGTTATAATTTGTTCCAGGCAGGTTTAAAACTTTCTAATTTGTTCCGGGTAGTTTTAAAACTCGTTAAATAATTCCTGGGACGTTCTAAATGATTCCCTACCGATTTTTTGATATTCTAAGTTGTTCCAGGTCATTTTATGAGATTTTAAATTGTTCGAACGTTAAAAATTGTTTCGGAACAATTTATAGCATTCCAAAGCATTCCAGAACAATTTTAAAACCTTTTTAAATTCTTCCAGATAGTTTTGACAATTATAAATTGTTCCGAATCGTTTTTATAAAATCTGCATGCATCTGTATGCCTAGAGAAGAAAAAATATTTACTGATTTGTACGTTTTTCATAGGGTATATTTGTTTTCGAATATAATTGGTGAAAGTTCAAGTGTATAATGATGTTATAGACCAATTAATACTTTGCGTTTACCTCGTACGTTAATTAAATTCCGTTTGAAACAAACGACGTTCGTTTAACCTCCAAATTAGATCGTATATAGCGTGTACAAATCTATTTACTTCATCTAATTTAATTAGAACACGTTCTTCTTTCTATCTGATACAATTGAATGATGTAATTTGATGTTTCGATATGATATTTCGTTCTTTCTAAAGTTAAATGAAAAATCAACATTCACAATGAACTTCTAAGATGTTCCAGATCGATTTGATACATGCATATAATTGTTCGAGTATATTAAGGGGTTTTATTATAGTTCTAGAACATTCTTAAACATTCCAGAACCTAATGAAAACTTTTCAATTTGTTCCAAAACATTTTCATACATTCTAAGTTGTTCCAGATCCTTCTAGGTTGTTCTTAATACTTCCAGAACAATTATAAATGGTTTGAAAGTTGATTTAAAATATTATAAATTGTTCTAAATACTTTCTGTATACTCCAAATTGTTCTAATTCATTTTAAAACATTCTAAATGGTACAAAATCATTTTAGAAGATTCGAAAAGCTTCCAGGACAATTTTAAAACAATATAAATTGTTCAAGGCGTTTTTATGATAATTTTAAATTGTTCCAGGACAAATTTAAAATATTATAATCTGTTCCAGAACAATTGCTGCATATTTTAAATTCTTCCAGAACAATTTTTATACGTTATAAGTTGTTCCAAATGAACCTGGAACATTCCAAGTTATTTTGTGAAATTATGAATGGTTTGAAAGCAAATTCAAAAGATTATAAATTGTTCTGGATAATTTCAGTACATTTTTTATTGTTCTAGTTCATTATAGAACAATCTAAATTGTTTTATGCGAATCTATGGAATTATAAATGGTTTGAAAGTTGATTTAAAATATTATAAATTGTTCTAAATACTTTCTGTATACTCCAAATTGTTCTAATTCATTTTAAAACATTCTAAATGGTACAAAATCATTTTAGAAGATTCGAAAAGCTTCCAGGACAATTTTAAAACAATATAAATTGTTCAAGGCGTTTTTATAATAATTTTAAATTGTTCCAGGACAAATTTAAAATATTATAATCTGTTCCAGAACAATTGCTGCATATTTTAAATTCTTCCAGAACAATTTTTATACGTTATAAGTTGTTCCAAATGATCCTGGAACATTCCAAGTTATTTTGTGAAATTATGAATGGTTTGAAAGCAAATTCAAAAGATTATAAATTGTTCTGGATACTTTCAGTACATTTTTGATTGTTCTAGTTCATTATAGAACAATCTAAATTGTTTTATGCGAATCTATGGAATTATAAATGGTTTGAAAGTTGATTTAAAATATTATAAATTGTTCTAGATAATTTCGGAACATTTTTGATTGTTCTAGTTCATGTTAGAACATTCTAAATTGTTTTATGCGAATCTATGGAATTATAAATGGTTTGAAAGTTGATTTAAAATATTATAAATTGTTCTAAATACTTTCTGTATATTCCAAATTGTTCTAATTCATTTTAAAACATTCTAAATCGTACAAAATCATTTTAGAAGATTCGGAAAGCTTCCAGGACAATTTGAAAACATTATAAATTGTTCTAGGCGACTTTATGATAATTTTGAATGGTTCCAGGATAAATTTAAAATATTATAATCTGTTCCAGAACAATTGCTGCATATTTTAAATTCTTCCAGAACATTTTTATACGTTCTAAGTTGTTCCAAATGATCCTGGAACATTCCAGGTGATTTTGTGAAATTGTGAATGGTTTGAAAGCAAATTCAAAAGATTATAAATTGTTCTAGATAATTTCGGAACATTTTTGATTGTTCTAGTTCATGTTAGAACATTCTAAATTGTTTTATGCGAATCTATGAAATTATAAATGGTTTGAAAATTGATTTAAAATATTATAAATTGTTCTAAATACTTTCTGTATATTCCAACTAGTTCTGATTCATTTTAAAACATTCTAAATCGTACAAAATCGTTTTAGAAGATTCGAAAAGCTTCGAGGACAATTTTAAAACATTATAAATTGTTCTAGGCGATTTTATGATAATTTTAAATTGTTCCAGGACAAATTTAAAATATTATAATCTGTTCCAGAACAATTGCTGCATATTTTAAATTCTTCCAGAACAATTTTTATACGTTCTAAGTTGTTCCAAATGATCCTGGAACATTCCAAGTGATTTTGTAAAATTGTGAATGGTTTGAAAGCAAATTCAAAAGATTATAAATTGTTCTAGATAATTTCGGAACATTTTTGATTGTTCTAGTTCATGTTAGAACATTCTAAATTGTTTTATGCGAATCTATGAAATTATAAATGGTTTGAAAATTGATTTAAAATATTATAAATTGTTCTAAATACTTTCTGTATATTCCAACTAGTTCTGATTCATTTTAAAACATTCTAAATCGTACAAAATCGTTTTAGAAGATTCGAAAAGCTTCCAGGACAATTTTAAAACATTATAAATTGTTCTAGGCGATTTTATGATAATTTTAAATTGTTCCAGGACAAATTTAAAATATTATAATCTGTTCCAGAACAATTGCTGCATATTTTAAATTCTTCCAGAACAATTTTTATACGTTCTAAGTTGTTCCAAATGATCCTGGAACATTCCAAGTGATTTTGTGAAATTGTGAATGGTTTGAAAGCAAATTCAAAAGATTATAAATTGTTCTAGATAATTTCGGTACATTTTTTATTGTTCTAGTTCATTTTAGAACAATCTAAATTGTTCTTGATGATTTTTGTATATTTTAAATTGCTGCAGAATAAATTTGGAACATTCTAATTTGTTCCAAATCATTTTTTTCCGAAAAATTTCCCAGCCAGTTCCAGAAATTTGACAAAACTTACTCAAATATTTTTAAACTTTACAACACGCTCCGGAATATAACAAAAATTAAAAAAAAAATCAAATATTTTGAAAAAAGTTTATTTTCCATCTAACAATATTTCAAAAACTTCCAAAAAAACTCGTCAATTTTCTTATTGAAACGATTTATAATTAGTTTTATCTACGTACACAATTTCTTCATTATCTAGATACTTTTTGGTTAACACCGGTATACTACCAACCCAATCTTTTTTATAAACAAATTGTCGGCCATCATCGTCCGTATGTACCTTATCGGGAACGTTAATTTCCAATTTCAAACCTAATTTTTCACCTAAATCCTTCAAAGCCGTTTCAATGACAGATGCTGCATTTAAAGTTACAAAAAACAAACAAAATATCTGTAATAAACAAAATAAAACAAAAAACAAAAATACAAATAGAAACATACAAACAAACTCACAATCAGAAACCTCATTTTCGTGTATGTTCGTGTTAGATCGAGTGTATTCGTAATAAACTGTATTCAATCAACTGAAGTGAAGGTGGTGATTTCTTTCGGTTTTATTATTAATAAAATCATGATTATGATAAAATTATTGATAAGAATAATATTTTTAAATTGTTTTTATCGGTTTTTTTGATAAGTTTTGCGATTTACCTCTGGTCCGTCCATGGTTTCATTTTGAAAACTTCATATCGCGAATTTTGTGAGAAATCAACTAGCTAGCTGTCAACTGAATCAACCGAACGTCGACTGGTTACTGATGCCTTACCACGCTTTTCCATAATTTCCACTAGAAGACGCGCATGATTTCCGTTGCCGAAAGAAAAAAGTAAATAAAAAAAAAATGGTTGAAACGGCGTTGTTTGAATTTAATATTCATAATTTATGGATGGTAAACGGATGGAATGATTATTTTCTTTTAGTACTTCCTAAAGTTTTGTTTAAAAGTTTCGAAATAATTGATTTGTTGTCTTAGATTTATAGTCGGTTCATTCTATGAAGCCCATTTTTAGTTATTAATAGAAAACTTGAATGAACAATATTTTGTTTTCAATTTTCCACATATCTTCGAAGTTTTCAATGAAAGTTAACAGGAAATATATTTTTCCTCATGAATTATAGTCGGTTCATCATATAATTCGATTAATATCCGATATAAATCGATAAATAAATCGTTTTATTTCAATATTTCACATATTTTTATTGATTTTAGGTATACTTTAATAAAAAAATTGATGTTTATTGGTAAATTATAGTCGGTTCATCAATTAAAAACTGTATTTCGTGTATATATATTTAAATAACTGCCTTAAACAAACATTTTTATACAGTATTATTCATAATTTTGTAATTTTTGGGTCTATATTGAGAGAAAATTGACATCTTTTCATTGTTATAGTCGGTTCATCAAATAAAGATTAAATTTCGTGTATATATATATTTAAATAACTGCCTTAAACAAACATTTTTATACAGTATTATTCATAATTTTGTGATTTTTGGGTCTATATTGAGAGAAAATTGACATCTTTTCATTGTTATAGTCGGTTCATCAATTAAAGATCAAATTTCTTGTATATATATTTAAAAAACTGCCTTAATTAAACATTTTTATACAGTATTATTCATAATTTTGTAATTTTTGGGTCTATATTGAGAGAAAATTGACATCTTTTCATTGTTATAGTCGGTTCATCAATTAAAGATCAAATTTCTTGTATATATATTTAAAAAACTGCCTTAATTAAACATTTTTATACAGTATTATTCATAATTTTGTAATTTTTGGGTCTATATTGAGAGAAAATTGACATCTTTTCATTGTTATAGTCGGTTCACCAATTAAAGATTAAATTTCTTGTATATATATTTAAAAAACTGCCTTAATTAAACATTTTTATACAGTATTATTCATAATTTTGTAATTTTTGGGTCTATATTGAGAGAAAATTGACATCTTTTCATTGTTATAGTCGGTTCACCAATTAAAGATTAAATTTCTTGTATATATATTTAAAAAACTGCCTTAATTAAACATTTTTATACAGTATTATTCATAATTTTGTAATTTTTGGGTCTATATTGAGAGAAAATTGACATCTTTTCATTGTTATAGTCGGTTCATCAAATAAAGATTAAATCTCGTGTATATATATTTAAATAACTGCCTTAAACATTTTTATACAGGATTATTCATTATTTTGGGTCTGTATTGAGATAAAATTGATAATTTCTTATAATTATAGTCGGTTCATCAATTACATATGTATTATTGAAATAACTGCATTGAACAAACATTTTAATACAGCATTTTACATACTTCCGAAGTTTTTGAGCATAGCATTGATCATAGATTTATAGTCGGTTCGTAAATTTAAGCCTGAATCAAAATATTATCACCATAATAACCGTTTTAAACAAATATTTTCATGCAACAATTCATATTTTTCAAATTTCTAGGTTCATACTAGCAAGAACTTTACATTCTCATAAAGTTAGAGTCAGTTTATCCATTAAAGCCTGAATTCTATAGATTATTATTGTACTAATTACCTTAAACGAACATTTTAATCCAGAATTTCATATATTTTCAGAAATTCTTGGTTAAAAATCAAAAACAATTTGAATTTTTGTTTTAGATTTATAGTTTTTTGTATCCCCCGTATAATATAACAAAAAATGACGACGTAATTCCATTTTAATTTCGTCTTTATTAGATGAATAACGATTCATGTAACTTTTTATAGTGAAATTTCACTATAAAAAGGATTCAAAACGAAGCCCTTGATTAAAAAGCATCCTTATTAAATATTTTCAATGGACTGGAAACTCTCGAAGCTTTGAAATAATTGGAAATTAATTTTATAAAATATAAAAATAAATTTTTCTTATGCACGTCTCAACGTAGGGATTTTTTCTTACTTAAACCTTCCAATAATTGAATTACTTTGATTTTAAGATATAAATTTAGCCCTGACTTTTCTCTTTTCTTTACTAAAAGCAAGGGCACTTCAGATCCCTTTCATTTGTACGTATTCCCATTGTTTTCGTCTCCTTTGTATATTTTATTCATTCCAGAAACAATCCTATCTCAGAAACCCAATTTAGATCACATTTACCACGACTTTATAATTACACAACAAAAATTTTTTCAATGAAAAAAAAGTTGTAGTCAATTAAAATTTCGTTGTTTTTTTTTCTCAAAATGTAACACTTTTTTTAGTGTAGTAATTCTCGAGTGTCACTCGTATCACAAAGAATCGATTAAGGAATTTGACAGCCAATAGTATTGACTACTAATTGAATTATTACGAATAATTATCGAAATAATTTTTTCTCATGAATTTTTTAATAAACTTACATGTAAACAAAAGAATTTCTGGAAATTGAATTATATTTTTATGAAAAAACTATTTTAAAAACCAATAATATTCGTTGAGAAACCTCTATTGTGTAGTTATTAATCTATGATCTTAATCCAAAAATTATAATCGATATTTTGACAGTTTATATATTCGTAGTTTTAACTTTTATATATACGTGCAATAAGGACGATAAATGATTTTATATCGTTCGTAATTTGAAATAAAAAATTTTTGTTTTAAAAACATACTTTTTATTCCCTATATAGTAAAAGACCACTGCAAATAATATTCGTTGAGATACCTCTATTGTAATATTATTAATCTATGTTCTTAATCGAATGATTGTAATCGATATTTTGACAGTTTATATATTCGTAGTTTTAACCTTTATATATACGTGTAATAAGGACGATAAATGATTTTATATCGTTCGTTAAAAGAAATAAAAAATTTTTGTTTCAAAAACATCTTTTTATTCCCTATGTAGTAAAATACCAATACAAATAATATACGTTGAGAAACCTCTATCGTGTTGTTATTAATCTATGTTTTTAATCCAATGATTTCAACCTATCTTTTGACATTTTATATATGTCTATTTTTAACCTTTATATATAAGGACGATAAATGATTTTATATCATTCGTCATTTGAAATGAAAAATTTTTGTTTTAAAAACTTAATTTTCATTCCCTATATAGTAAAGGACCACCACAAATAATATTCATTGAGATACCTCTATTGTATTGTTATTAATCTATGTTCCTAATCGAATGATTATAATCGATATTTTGACAGTTTATTATTTTATTAGTTTTAACCTTTATATATACATGAAATAAAGGTCGATAAATAATTTTATATCGTTCGTAATTACAAATATGTCTGTTAGGCAAGTTGTTTTTATATCAGTTTTTGGTGGACTTATTTGTTTATATTTCGTGTAAATATTTTTAAAAAATTGTAATTTTTTGTTAACGATATAATTACGTTCAATTACGAAAAGTGATTATTGTTTTTATCTCATTTGGTCAATAAAAAACCTCGGATTTTGGAAATTTCGATAAGTTCTAGGTTAGTTTCCCGTTTTTTTTCGAGTTTGGTTATATAATAGACGTTTTAGTCAAGACTTTTTCCTTCTTTATTATAATTCAAAACACAAATTAAAAATTACAACGTTATTGCTAAAAATACGACTAAATATATACTATTTTTTATTTAATATGAGCTAGAGCTAAAAGATATAAGCATTTATAGCATTTTTTGTTAACGATATATTTACGTTCAATTACGAAAAGTGATTATTGTTTTATTCTCGTTTGGTCAATAAAAAACCTCGGATTTTGGAAATTTCGATAAATTTTAGGTTAGTTTCCCGTTTTTTTTAAAGTTTGGTTAAAATAATAGACGTTTTAGTCAAGATTTTTTCCTTCTTTATTATAATTCAAAACACAAATTAAAAATTACGTTATTGCTAAAAAATACGACTAAATATATACTATTTTTTATTTAATATGAGCTAGAGCTGAAAGATATAAGCATTTATAGCATTTTTTGTTAACGATATATTTACATTCAATTACGAAAAGTGATTATTGTTTTATTCTCGTTTGGTCAATAAAAAACCTCGGATTTTGGAAATTTCGATAAGTTTTAGGTTAGTTTCCCGTTTTTTTTCGAGTTTGGTTAAAATAATAGACGTTTTAGTAAAGATTTTTTCATTCTTTATTATAATTCAAAACACAAATTAAAAATTACAACGTTATTGCTAAAAAATACGACTAAATATATACTATTTTTATTTAATATGAGCTAGAGCTAAAAGATATAAGCATTTATAAAAAAATATGTCTAACAAATAGCGTTCGTATATATAAATATATAACAGTAGAAACATAATAAGTTATAAAAAAAAATATTCACGTTTTTTTCTGTCGAAAATAAACTTTTTCTTAACGTAATTCGAAAAAAATATGTCGTAATAAGAAGCACATGAAATAAATATATTCAAATTCATCTAGTTTCTTTAGCAGTCAATTTTTCGATTAATTCTTGAAGGGGGGCCAACTCTCTTCGTTCGATTAGATTAAATTCCTACAATTTCATAATAATACCCATTAATATTCCACCAAAAATCGTCGTTTTCATGAAAAAATTACTCAAATTGTACTAAATAACCTCAAAAATAATTAAACTCCATGAAAATTTCAATATTTACTTATATAACCTCAATTGAAATGAATTTACAATAATTTACGAATACCCCTCGTAAAATAACGAATTTGACAATAGACTTAAAAGTAACGATGAAGTTAACATGTTCTCATGTTATATCACGCCGATTCTTCTTTTTTATCATTCTTAGAAATTATGAGTCAAAAATTTGATGATTTCTGACAAGAAGAGATATTTTTCGTATAAACCCTGTATTAATGAATCGATAAATTACCAAAAACCTATAAGAGTCGGGAACTTTTGATTCCATTCACTTATTTTTTTTAAATAATCTCATTCGAATGGTTTTATATCCATATTAAAAGAACAATGACAACGTACGAATATCGACGATTCTTCTTTTTTATGATAAGTAGGGGTTATGACACGAAATTTGATAATTTTTGATCCAAAAAATTTGGAAAAATCACGAAACCGACTTAATAATTAGATAATCTATGTCTTTTTCACTATAATACCCCTAGAATCGATTTGATTCGTTGATTTTGATCAAAATAATTCGTATTAATCACGTAATATTGGACCTCATTAATTTACGTATTTCCCCAGTATCATAACAGCGAAAAAAATGGCATTTGACGTTAAATTTCTAAAGTAACACAGACATTTCCGACGAAATTAGTGTTCATTAGATTATGTCACGAGGACTCAAAATTTGGTCCAAAAATTTCAATATAAATCACAAAACTGACTGCAAATTACTAAGTCTATGTCATTATTATCACAATACACTCCCCTAATAGATTGTAACATAATAATTTACAAATTACCTTCTTAAATCATACCAACCTAACATCAACAATTGACACATGTCACATTTGTTTGTAACATCCTCCATTTACCGATTGAATATATGTGTTGTATCGTTCGACCCCCGTAATATTAAACTTACCTGCACAAAAAAGATGAAATGTTTAAAGGAGGTATTCAAATGGGCTTCTTCGCCTAATTGAACCACCTCGCTGAAATGCTGGTGATAAATATGGGCGTAAACACGAAACAATCGTTTCAGAATCGTTTTTGCAATGGATTGGAAATTTTTCGGAAACGGTACGCCTGAAATACCCAAAATTATACCACGTGGAATGAAAATATCCCGTAACGTTTACCTATTTTCGAAGGAAACAACGTTTCGTCGTCTAATTGATCCTGCACCCAAGTCATCAAATAATCGATGTACTTGGGCGCGGAACATTTGATGGGTTTTTTAACTGTATGTCCGTCGGCCCAATGGTATTCGTATTTCGGTCCGGCAGACATTATAGAACAACTATCTTCAGTACAAAACTCCGTTATTGTACCGTATAACATGTTGATTTGGTTAAAAAAATCCACGGCTGAAAGTTTGTTTCAAAAAATTACATACAGAAAAAAATCGACGACGTAAACGGCGTGTACTTACTATTCACCGCCACCCATTCGTTCAAATCCTCCCCTTCGGGGAGCATCACGGCTAGACGTAAATTACCCGAACCCAAAGTGGCCGCAGCGTGTTTCATCAACTCATACTGATGAGTACCTTCGGGTATGTTCTTCTTCGGTTTGAACGTTTTCGAAGAACGACTACCACTGTATATTTAGTTATTAATAATAATATATATAAATAAATAATAGTACTTACAATAAAAAACTCATTTTATAAATAAATCCAATAAATCTTTCGAATTATTAAGTTATTTTCTACATAATTTCACTATCAATAAATCACATCATTATATCCACGGGAGGTTTTTGACGTTTGATTATTTGACATAGAATCGTTCGTTTGTATAAACCAGTGTAACAACCGATCTAATTAAAAGTATATATCCACATTAGAAATAGATAAAAATTTCTAATTACATTCAATGAAGTATCAAGTATCATTATATCAAATAAACTATAAATAATTATTGAAAATAAATATAATAAAAATTACTTTAATAATATAAATTAAGTTGTAGTTGCAGAACGCGTTTTCTATAATGACAAGTGATCAATCTGACGTTTGATAATTTGACATAGAATCGTTCGTTTGTATAATCCAGTCTAATCATCACACATCTGAACTAATTTAGATATATTCATATTATATTTAGATAAGAATTCATAATTACATTCAATAAAGTATTGAAATTCTATTATCATATTCAATTCACTACAGTTGATACTAAATTTATTATATTTGATTTATCGAGTGACGTGGAATAACCACGACGGGTGAGGTTTTTACAATATCGAGTAGAAGAAGAAAATTGAAGTATTAAAAATGATTAGTGTATAATTCTAAATTTTCATTTCAAATCATTACTAATATTAATCGGTTTAATTAAAATTTCGATTTATTTCTATATAAAAAAACTATTTAGAAAAACATAAATAAACAATCAATATGGCGAATATCGCAGCACAAAGGATTAAACGTGAATTCAAAGAAGTTATAAAAAGTGAAGAGGTTATAATAATGTAACAAATATCATCGTTAGTGTGATTATAAAGTTGGTTTTTTAGGTAGCGAAATGTGCTATAAGAGTGGAATTATTAAATGACAGTTATACAGAGTTAAAAGGTGAAATTGCAGGTCCTCCCGATACCCCATACGAAGGTGGTAATTTCGTTTTGGAAATTCGCGTTCCGGAAACTTATCCTTTCAATCCCCCAAAGGTAAGTCGAAATATTATTTAAACCGTGTTTTATAATTAATTTGAATAATTTCGAACGTATTTGTGTTAAAAAAATTGACATATTTGACAGGGCTATTTATAAAAACGCGGAATTATTTCAACTTTTATTTTGATTATATTTATAGTGTTTTCACTATCTTTTAGGTTTTTTTTTATTAATTTAACGTAATTTCGCGGTGTGAGTATACAAAAAACGATTCGTAAATTTAATTATAGGTTAGGTTTATCACGAAAATATGGCACCCGAATATATCGTCAGTAACAGGAGCCATATGTTTAGACATATTAAAAGATCAGTGGTAAGTTGTGTATAATTCGATGATTTTCCATTGTATTATCCCTCCAAAAACAAAATGTCGATTTAGGGCCGCCGCTATGACTTTAAGGACAGTTTTGTTGTCGTTGCAAGCTCTGCTATCGGCGGCGGAGCCCGACGATCCCCAAGACGCCGTCGTAGCCAAACAATATAAAGACAATTTGGAAATGTTCACTTTAACGGCGAAACATTGGACGAACGCGTACGCCGGAGGTAAAAATTTCCTATACGGGGGTAGTGAGAAAATTTGTTGTTTTTTTTTTTCGAAATATTTTTAGGTCCCTTTATAAACGCGGAATGTAACGAGAAAATTAGGCGATTGGTCGATATGGGTATAGAGGAGCATCAGGCGAGAGTTTCGTTGTCTTCTTGTAATTGGGATCTGGAACGAGCGACCGAACAACTTTTTAGTTAGTAAACAATGTTTTTTTTCCATTCTTTCCCTCTCCCTCCTCCTTCTTCTTCGATGAATATTTTTGGTTATTTTTTTTAAGAAACTTTATTTCATAATTTTTATGTATTTCCATTGTAATATATTATCTGCTCTGTCTAAATTGTTGTTTTTTCTTATATTACCCAACCACTTTTCGTTTAAATAAACTCGTCGGCCAATATATTTGGGCCGGTCGACAAATCTGATCCATCAAATTCTTCGAAAAACCCACTAATCCGTCCTCAAATGACCCGGAACAATTTGGAATGTTCTAAATCTGTTAAGTAATTGCTTATAAAGAACTGGAACAGCTTAGAGTGTTATAAAATTCTTCTGGACTCATTTGGAATATTCCCGAACAGTTTATAAAGTTCCAAAATCGTTTTGGAATCAGTTAGAACAATCTAAAACAACTTATAATGTTCTGAAATTGCTCTGGAATCATTTACAACAATCCATAATCATTCATAATGTACTGAAATTTGTTTGGAATCAATTAGAACAATTTATAATATTTTCAAATGGTTTTATAACAATCTAGAACAACTTATAATGCTCTCATATTGTTTTGTAATCATTTAGAACAATTTATAATGATCTCAAAATGTTTCGAGTCGTTTTAACAATTTATAAGGATCTCAAATTGTTTTGGAATCATATAGAACAAACTAGAACGATTTATAATGTTCTAAAATTGTTTCATAGCAATATAGACCATCTTATAATGCTCTTAAATTGTTTGGAGTCATTTAGAACAACTTATAATGTTCTCAAAATATATGGAGTCCTTTAGACTAATGTATAATGTTCTCAAATTGTTTTGGATTCATATAGACCAATTTATGATATTCTCAAATTGTTTGGAATCATTTAGAATTTTTAATGTTATCAAATAGTTATGGAATCATTTAGAGCAGTTTCGAACAATTTATAATGTTTTCAAATTATCTTGGGATAATTCAAAGGGTTCTAGAAAGATCAAGAATAATTTTGAATGTTTTGAAATTGTTCTAGAATCATTTAGAATAGCTTAGAACAATCTAGAATATTTCATAATTGATCTGATATCATTTGGAACAATTTAGAATGTTCAAATCTGATCTGGAACTATGTCGTATATTCTGAAATCGTTCTTGAACAACTTGGAATTTTTTAAAAATATCTAGAAGACAGTAGAATGTCCTAAAATTCATCTATAATCATTTCAATGCTGCTAAATTGATCTTTAACAACTAAGAACGTTATAAAAATTGTTCTGGAACAATATGGAATTTTCTCAAATGTTCCACGACAATTTCAAATTCTCTGAAATAGTCTGGAACAATTTATAATTCCCTAAAACGATTTAGAATAATTCAGAATGTTCTAAAATCCTTCTGAAAAAATTTACAACGTTTTAAAGTTCGTTTATAATCATTTGAATGGTTCGGTAACAATTTAAAATGTCCTAAATTCTTTGGAAACAATTTAGAATGTTCTAAATTGTTTCCATAACCATCTAAATGGTTCTAAAATGATCTAGAACTGTTCAGAATGTTCTTAAATTATTCTGGAACAATTTAGAATTTTCTAAAATGGTCTAGAACAATTTAGAATCTAGACGATATGAAATAACTATTTGAAGTGATTTATAGAGTTTCCGGGTGGTGGGTATGTTGAGGTTAGGAGAATAATAAGCAAAAACGTCGTTTTTTTGATTAAATTTTTATTATATGGTTAAAATTTTCATTTTTCTTTTCTATAAAATAAAACGAAATTGAACTTATATCAACTGGAAACGGAAAAAATCTACTTCAGTGCAAAAAGATTTTAACAAGTTTTGTAAAAATTGATTGTTCAAGCTAGTTTAGGTACTTAAAGCTACTAATCTAACGTACCACCAAGATATTTACAAATTTTACGATCTTTGGAGTTGTTCTATTATTTCATTGAACATGGAAAATATTTTTTTTCTTGTAGTTATAAACAAAAAATACTCTGGAACAATTTAGAATGTTCTCTAAAATGGTTCTAGAATTATTTATAATGTTCTAGAAGGATCTGGAACAATTTAGAATGCCCTAGATTGATCCGGAACATTTTAGAATGTTCTCAGATTGTTCTGGAATCATAAAGAATAATCTGGAACAATTTAGAATATTGGAAAATGATCTGGAACTACTCAGAATGCCCTAAAATCGTTTAAGAATAACTTAGAATTTCATTAAACCATTAAAACAATTTAGAATTCATTCACTTTGTACTGGAAAGATTAAAAAAGATCGATATAACAATTTGTAATTTTCTAAAATGATCTGACACAACTTATAATGCCCCAAAATCGTTCAGAAATATTTAGAATTGCCTTCAATTGTCTTTTGAACAACTTACAATCTCCTAAAACGATGCAGTACACCTTAGAATATTCCGAAATCGTTCAGGAACAATTAACATTGCATGAGGTGGATCGGAAAACAATTCATAATTTTTATTAACATTCCGGAACAACTTATAATTTCCTAACATGATGCCGAACAACGTAGAATATTCCAAGACTGTTCGGTAACAATTGGAATTGCTTGATGTGGATTGTGGAACAATTTATAATTTTTTAACGGCCAGGAACAACTTATAATTTTCTATCATGAAGCGGAATGGCATAGAACATTCCGAAATCGTTCGGGAGCAATTATAATCGGATGAAGTGGTTTGTGGAACAATTTATAATTCTCCCTAACGGTCCGAAACAACTAATAATTCCCTATCGCGATGCATAACAGATTAGAATATTTCGAAATCGTTCAGGAATAATTAACATTGCATGAGGTGGATCGGAAAACAATTCATAATTTTTATTAACATTCCGGAACAACTTATAATTTCCTAACATGATGCCGAACAACGTAGAATATTCCAAAACAGTTCGGGAACAATTGGAATTGCTTGATGTGGATTGGGGAACAATTTATAATTTTCATTAACGGTCCGGAACAACTTACAATTTCCTAAAATGGCTTGGAACGTCTTGGATTGTTCTGAAATCGTTCTGGAACAATTCAGTGTCCTTTTAAATGATATGGAACTATTTAGATAGTTTCGAGGGGTTGCGTAACTTGTTATTGCGATCGCTGAAGAACTCTATTACAATATACAAGGGGTTTTATAAAAAGCCATGATAAATTATATCGTAAATATATACAAAACGAGTTTTTTTTTTTGTTCTATAATCTAGTGCTTATACAGTATGGTACATATTAGATTGAAAATATTTATGAATTTATCTAATAAATATTGTACACGATCGAGCGATATAGTGATCTCATTTCAGTCAAGGCGAAGGGTATTGTGTGTGTGTGTGTGTGTATCTAGGTACTACATTCGAATAAAAAGTAGAAATATTTCGAGGTTAGAATTTCGATTCGTTGAAATTTTATCTACGGAAAATAGAATAGACGAAATGTAAACAATATCGTCCCGATTTGAATCCCAGTCACTTAAATTTGTCTGTAGATGTTTAAAGAAAAATATTTCACGGGAATATAATTATAAAAAAAATCACTAACATCAGATGTGGTAAAAAAGTCGGTTTCTACTTTTATTTTTCGAAGTATACGTTTTATAAATCTTATAAACTAATTTTTAAATATTTTTTACATGTTGCTCAATTGACTACTAGCAAAATTATATATATTTTTCAATTTTTCTAAGCATTGTCTCTTATTATTGTGCTACGTGAATTAAAAAATATTAAATCTTGATTGTGCTGGTTCCTTTTTTCGAATAAAAATCGCGAGAATTTAATGAAAACAGAAAAAATACAAAAAAATGGAAAAGTATATTTGGACCATGATATGTTTTTGTCTGTATTGGATTTTAAAATTTACGTTCAAATCTATATAATACCGGGTCTTTCAGTAAAAAGTAGTTACGAAAAAATTAAAAAAAATATCCGTTCCGTATCTTTGGTCCACGAGCTAAATGCGGGGTTCGTATTCTTCTACTGCTTCCGATTTTTTTGTAAAAATGGATTTTATGAAGTGAAAAAATCAATTTTGGATTAAATAGAAGTGGAATTTTGGATGGGACAATCTGTATAACAAATTTAGATATTGAGATATGAGGGTTGATACGCGATCCAATTTTTTTGTTAATTGTTTTTTTTTTGTTGAAAATTGAGTTTGTAAAATCGAAAATTTTTCGAAATTAAAAAATTTTCGAAATTTTAATTTGCATGCTTGAAAAATTTTCCGATTTATAATTTTATACAAATATTTATAATGTTCTCAAATTGGTTTATAACTATCTAGAACAACTTATAATGCTATCAAATTGTTTTGTAATTATTTAAAAAAATTTATGATGCTCTCAAATTGTTTGGAGTCGTTTAGAACAACGTATAATGTTCTCAAATTGTTTTGAAATCATATAAAACAATCCAGAAAAATTTAGAACAATTTATGATGTTCTCGGATTATTTGGAATCATTTAGAAGAATCCAGAACAATTTATAATGTTCTCAAATTGTTTTTAACAATCTAGAACAATTTATAATGCTCTCGATTTGTTTGGAGTCGCTTAGAACAACGTATAATGTTCTCAAATTGTTTTGAAATCATATAAAACAATTTAGAACAATTTATGATGTTCTCGGATTATTTGGAATCATTTAGAAGAATCCAGAACAATTTAGAATGTTCTCAAATTATTTTTAACAATCTAGAACAACTTATAATGCTCTCAAATTGTTTGGAGTCGTTTAGAACAACGTATAATGTTCTCAAATTGTTTTGAAATCATATAAAACAATCCAGAAAAATTTATGATGTTCTCGGATTGTTTGGAATCATTTAGAAGAATCCAGAACAATTTAGAATGTTCTCAAATTATTTTTAACAATCTAGAACAACTTATAATGCTCTCAAATTGTTTGGAGTCGTTTAGAACAACGTATAATGTTCTCAAATTGTTTTGAAATCATATAAAACAATCTAGAACAATTTATGATGTTCTCGGATTGTTTGGAATCATTTAGAAGAATCCAGAACAATTTAGAATGTTCTCAAATTGTTTTTAACAATCTAGAACAACTTATAATGCTCTCAAATTGTTTGGAGTCGCTTAGAACAACGTATAATGTTCTCAAATTGTTTTGAAATCATATAAAACAATCCAGAAAAATTTATGATGTTCTCGGATTGTTTGGAATCATTTAGAAGAATCCAGAACAATTTATAATGTTCTCAAATTGTTTTTAACAATCTAGAACAATTTATAATGCTCTCGATTTGTTTGGAGTCGCTTAGAACAACGTATAATGTTCTCAAATTGTTTTGAAATCATATAAAACAATTTAGAACAATTTATGATGTTCTCGGATTATTTGGAATCATTTAGAAGAATCCAGAACAATTTATAATGTTCTCAAATTGTTTTTAACAATCTAGAACAATTTATAATGCTCTCGATTTGTTTGGAGTCGCTTAGAACAACGTATAATGTTCTCAAATTGTTTTGAAATCATATAAAACAATTTAGAACAATTTATGATGTTCTCGGATTATTTGGAATCATTTAGAAGAATCCAGAACAATTTAGAATGTTCTCAAATTATTTTTAACAATCTAGAACAACTTATAATGCTCTCAAATTGTTTGGAGTCGTTTAGAACAACGTATAATGTTCTCAAATTGTTTTGAAATCATATAAAACAATCCAGAAAAATTTATGATGTTCTCGGATTGTTTGGAATCATTTAGAAGAATCCAGAACAATTTAGAATGTTCTCAAATTATTTTTAACAATCTAGAACAACTTATAATGCTCTCAAATTGTTTGGAGTCGTTTAGAACAACGTATAATGTTCTCAAATTGTTTTGAAATCATATAAAACAATCAAGAACAATTTATGATGTTCTCGGATTGTTTGGAATCATTTAGAAGAATCCAGAACAATTTAGAATGTTCTCAAATTGTTTTTAACAATCTAGAACAACTTATAATGCTCTCAAATTGTTTGGAGTCGCTTAGAACAACGTATAATGTTCTCAAATTGTTTTGAAATCATATAAAACAATCAAGAACAATTTATGATGTTCTCGGATTGTTTGGAATCATTTAGAAGAATCCAGAACAATTTATAATGTTCTCAAATTGTTTTTAACAATCTAGAACAATTTATAATGCTCTCGATTTGTTTGCATTCGTTTAGAACAACTTATAATGTTCTCAAATTGTTTTCGAATCATATAGAACAATTTATGATGTTCTCAGATTGTTTGGAATTATTAAGAAGAATCCAGAACAATTTATAATGTTCTCAAATTGTTTTTTAACAATCTAGAACAACTTATAATGCTCTCGAATTGTTTGGATTCGTTTAGAACAACTTATAATGTTCTCAAACTGTTTTGGAATCATGTAGAACAATTTATGATGTTCTCAGATTGTTTGGAATCATTTAGAAGATTTTTTAAAGTTATCAAATTGTTCTGGAATCATTCAAAATGATCTAAAATGATTTATAATGTTACAAAAATGCCCTGGAATCGTTTAGAATGACTCGGAACAATTTAAAATGTTCTGAAATCGTTCCAGGATCATTGAGAACAATTTATAATGTTCTCATATTATCTTGGGATAATTAAATGTGTTCTAGAAAGATCGCTATAATATAATAATAATTTATTTTCCGCTATTTCGTTATACCCATTGTCCCATCGTTTATAACTAATTCAATAATAGATAAATAGGCACATACAGGGATTGTTCAAACAACGGATCATTTTATACAGTATCAACTACCGACTACAACTTTCAACAAGCGATTATCATCTACCAGTTTATTAATATAAAAAAAATTATTATTATTCAGGATGTCCCCTAATAAATCACCATTCTTCCATAAAATAAATATTCGATGCATTTTTTTTTTAATTTTTTTTTAAATCTATATAAATATTTTAAAAAGTATCACCCTGTGTATTTATTTACAATATTGTTCCCATATTAAATCGTCGTAACAAATCGCCGATAACTATACAGGGACGTAACCCAAATTTTTCCTTTGCAAAAATAGGTGAATCTCTCTAAACGTAGGCCTATCGGTTTCGTCCCTTTTCCAACACTCCATCATCAGATCGTATATATCTTTATGAGCGCTAGGTCTTGGTAAATATTTAAATTGACCGTCGTCGCGACTATGGCGCGCCAAATTTTCCATTACGTCCGGATCCGACATCGAATCGAACGGTTTTTGACGACAACTCGTCAATATTTCCCATAGAGTTACGCCGAATGCCCAAACGTCACTTTTCGTAGTGTACCTGTAATTCAAAATATACTCTAAAGAAAAGGAAACGTTCGTTTAGCGTTTTCGAGATCTTATAATCCATTTATCGAAGTCCACAATGTCGAAAACACTTAAACTATGATGTTTTTATGAAAAAACGCGCTGATTTACCGTTTTCTAGATCGTATTTATCGAGGTTAAAAATGTCAAAAACTCTAAACTATGATGTTTTTATGAAAAAAAAAACACGCCGATTTAGCGTTTTCTAGATCGTATAATCCATTTATCGAGGTTAAAAATGTCAAAAACTGTAAACTTTGATGTTTTTATGAAAAATACGCCGATTTAGCGTTTTCTAGATCGTATAATCCATTTATCAAGGTTAAAAATATCGAAAACTCTAAACTATGATTTTTTTATGAAAAAAAACGCTGATTTAACGTTTTCTAGACCGTATAATCCATTTATCGAGGTTCAAAATGTTGAAAACTCTAAACTATGATGTTTTCATGAAAAATCGCGCTGATTTAGCGTTTTCTAGACCGTATAATCCATTTATCGAGGTTAAAAATGTCAAAAACTCTAAACTATGATTTTTTTATGAAAAAAGCGCGCTGATTTAGCGTTTTCTAGACCGTATAATCCATTTATCGAGGTTCAAAATGTTGAAAACTCTAAACTATGATGTTTTCATGAAAAATCGCGCTGATTTAGCGTTTTCTAGATCGTATAATCCATTTATCGAGGTTCAAAATGTCGAAAACCCTAAACTATAATGTTTTTATGAAAAAAACACGCCGATTTAGCGTTTACGAGATCGTATAATCCATTTATCGACACTTATATTTCATCCTTCGTCTTGTTCAACGAATTTTATTATTGGTTTAACCGGAATTTTCCACATCTGAGATATCGATAAATGGATTCCACGATCTCGAAAACGCTAAACTAATTTTATATTAGACTTCTTCATACTGGCCATCGATAAATGGATTCTATGATCTAGAAAACGTTGAACTAATTTTGAATTAGGCTTTTTCTGTATCTTGGACTTAGATAAATGGATTCTACGACTTAGAAAATGCTAAACTAATTTGGGATTAGGCTTCTACTGCATCTTGGACATCGATAAATGGATTCTATGATCTAGAAAAAGTTGAATTAATTTTGAATTGGGCTTTTTCTGTGTCTTGGACTTGGATAAATGGATTCTACGACTTATAAAATGCTAAACTAATTTGAGATTTGGTTTTTCGGCTTTTGGGACTTAGATAAATGGATTCTACGATCTCGAAAATGCTAAACTAATTTGGGATTAGGCTTCTACTGCATCTTGGACATCGATAAATGGATTCTATGATCTAGAAAAAGTTGAATTAATTTTGAATTGGGCTTTTTCTGTGTCTTGGACTTGGATAAATGGATTCTACGACTTATAAAACGCTAAACTAATTTGAGATTTGGTTTTTCGGCATTTGGGACTTAGATAAATGGATTCTACGATCTCGAAAATGCTAAACTAATTTGAGATTAGGCTTCTACTGCATCTTGGACATCGATAAATGGATTCTATGATCTAGAAAAAGTTGAATTAATTTTGAATTGGGCTTTTTCTGTGTCTTGGACTTGGATAACTGGATTCTACGACTTATAAAATGCTAAACTAATTTGAGATTTGGTTTTTCGGCTTTTGGGACTTAGATAAATGGATTCTACGATCTCGAAAATGCTAAACTAATTTGAGATTAGGCTTCTACTGCATCTTGGACATCGATAAATGGATTCTATGATCTAGAAAAAGTTGAATTAATTTTGAATTGGGCTTTTTCTGTGTCTTGGACTTGGATAACTGGATTCTACGACTTATAAAATGCTAAACTAATTTGAGATTTGGTTTTTCGGCTTTTGGGACTTAGATAAATGGATTCTACGATCTCGAAAATGCTAAACTAATTTGGGATTAGGCTTCTACTGCATCTTGGACATCGATAAATGGATTCTATGATCTAGAAAAAGTTGAATTAATTTTGAATTGGGCTTTTTCTGTGTCTTGGACTTGGATAACTGGATTCTACGACTTATAAAACGCTAAACTAATTTGAGATTTGGTTTTTCGGCATTTGGGACTTAGATAAATGGATTCTACGATCTCGAAAATGCTAAACTAATTTGAGATTAGGCTTCTACTGCATCTTGGACATCGATAAATGGATTCTATGATCTAGAAAAAGTTGAATTAATTTTGAATTGGGCTTTTTCTTTGTCTTGGACTTGGATAAATGGATTCTACGACTTATAAAACGCTAAATTAATTTGAGATTAGGCTTCTACTCCATCTTGGACTTAGATAAATGGATTCTACGATCTCGAAAATGCTAAATTAATTTGAGATTAGGCTTCTACTCCATCTTGGACATCGATAAATGGATTCTACAACTTTGAAAACGCTAAACTAATGTTGGATTAGACTTTTTCTGCATCTTGGACATCGATAAATGGATTCCACGACTTTGAAAACGCTAAACTAATGTTGGATTAGACTTTTTCTGCATCTTGGACATCGATAAATGGATTCCACGACTTTGAAAACGCTAAACTAATGTTGGATTAGACTTTTTCTGCATCTTGGACATCGATAAATGGATTCCACGACTTTGAAAACGCTAAACTAATGTTGGATTAGACTTTTTCTCCATCTTGGACTTAGATAAATGGATTCTACGATCTCGAAAATGCTAAATTAATTTGAGATTAGGCTTCTACTCCATCTTGGACATCGATAAATGGATTCTACAACTTTGAAAACGCTAAACTAATGTTGGATTAGACTTTTTCTGCATCTTGGACATCGATAAATAGATTCTACGACTTAGAAAACGCTAAACTAATGTTGGAATAGGCTTTTTCTACATCCTGGACGTGTTGACATGAATTGTATCTTGTTTTTTGACTTGAACAGAAATTTTTTTTTCTCGTTCGACTCACCTACTCTGGTAGACGCTCTCCCACGCCATCCAACGTATCGGCAACGGCGTATAACCGTCGACTTTATAATAATCGTTGACGTAGAGTTCGTTGTACGTTCCGAAATCGCAAATTTTTATTTGATATCCGTTTCCAATGAGACAATTCCTCGTCGCCAAATCTCGATGAACAAAATTCAATGTTTCCAGATATTTCATACCGGACGCTATCTGCACGCTCATATACAGGAGGCAATCGAAAGTTAACGTGTTGTACGCTGGATGATTCGTCCTCAAAAATTGACACAAATCACCTTGATCCAAATATTCCATTACGACGCAGAGTGGATCGTCCAAACTGCATATGCCCAAAACTCGAGCTATGTTTTGATCTTCTAGGGCGGCCAGTATCCGAACGTCTCTGAAAAAATCTTGTCTGTAAAGGAAAAATTCGATTTTTAGGAAATTTTCGGTTTCGATATGTCAAATTTCGTCACCTCTCTTTGTCCCCGGCGGTTTCTTTTAAAAATTTTATAGCCACCAATCGGGTTAATCTACAGAACGTCGAAGAAAATTCGTTTATACTATCAGCTTCGGCTATATACACCTAGAAATTTAAAATTTGTTACTAAAAGTTGAATTTTTTCGTTGCACCTCGTATATTACCGTTCCGAAAGCGCCTTCCGATAACTTGGTGAGCATTCGAAGACGATGTCGAGGTATTTCTTTCAAATTATTACCGTCCAATCGATTTTTTAGTGCCGCAATCGCGTCTTGTCTGGTAGGGGACTGAAAATATGATCTCGTTTCAAAATTTTGATAAAATTTGAAGCCTTGTCAATTAGCGGACGCGCTTTTATTAAAATTTTGCCGAATACGGCCACGGTTAAAGTTTTGGTGAACGCACGCTGGTTTTAAATTTTGGCGAATTTGCCGGAACGTGAATTTGTTTAAAATTTTGCCGAATACGCCCACGGTTAAAGTTTTGGTGAACGAACGCTGGTTTTAAATTTTGACGAACTTAACTTGCCGGGACTTGAATTTGTTTAAAATTTTGCCGAATCGTAACTTTAGCGGACGGGGATTTATTAAAATTTTGTCGAATACGCCCACGGTTAAAGTTTTGGCGAACGAACGCTGGTTTTAAATTTTGACGAACTTGCCGGGACGTGAATTTGTTTAAAATTTTGCCGAATCGTAACTTTAGCGGACGGGGATTTATTAAAATTTTGTCGAATACGCCCACGGTTAAAGTTTTGGTGAACGAACGCTGGTTTTAAATTTTGACGAACTTAACTTGCCGGAACGTGAATTTGTTTAAAATTTTGCCGAATCGTAACTTTAGCGGACGGGGATTTATTAAAATTTTGTCGAATACGCCCACGGTTAAAGTTTTGGCGAACGAACGCTGGTTTTAAATTTTGACGAACTTGCCGGAACGTGAATTTGTTTAAAATTTTGCCGAATCGTAACTTTAGCGGACGGGGATTTATTAAAATTTTGTAGAATACGCCCACGGTTAAAGTTTTGGTGAACGAACGCTGGTTTTAAATTTTGACGAACTTGCCGGAACGTGAATTTGTTTAAAATTTTGCCGAATCGTAACTTTAGCGGACGGGGATTTATTAAAATTTTGTCGAATACGCCCACGGTTAAAGTTTTGGCGAACGAACGCTGGTTTTAAATTTTGACGAACTTGCCGGAACGTGAATTTGTTTAAAATTTTGCCGAATCGTAACTTTAGCGGACGGGGATTTATTAAAATTTTGTCGAATACGCCCACGGTTAAAGTTTTGGTGAACGAACGCTGGTTTTAAATTTTGACGAACTTAACTTGCCGGAACGTGAATTTGTTTAAAATTTTGCCGAATCGTAACTTTAGCGGACGGGGATTTATTAAAATTTTGTCGAATACGCCCACGGTTAAAGTTTTGGCGAACGAACGCTGGTTTTAAATTTTGACGAACTTGCCGGAACGTGAATTTGTTTAAAATTTTGCCGAATCGTAACTTTAGCGGACGGGGATTTATTAAAATTTTGTAGAATACGCCCACGGTTAAAATTATAGCTTCAGCCAAAGTTTCAGTGAACTCGTATTTGAAACTTTTGCCGAATCAACATTTGTTAGAAATTTTGCCGAATGTGCGCCCGGCGAAAGTTTTGGTAAACGCGAGTTTGTTCAAAACTTTCGTCGAATACTTCCTTGATAAAAATTTGGTCATACGCGCGCTTGCTGAAAATTTTTGGCGGACGCGCGCTTATTTAACATTTTCGCGAACTCGCATTTCCTTCAACGAACCTTTTTGTACATACAGGATGTAGAAAAAATAAAATTAAAGGTCATCACGATCCTTTACCTACTTGTTTAACTATATCCTCGTTGTGTGTCGATTTCGTTGACGTCTTGGGAGCTTTCGACGACGTGCTCGTTAATCTGTTTCTATATAAAGTTAACGTACTATCGCTGTCGGACAGTAAGGGAAGATTACTGCCCTCGGGCGTAACATATTCATAGTTATCTGTCGGTTTTAATTGTTTTTCTATGGTGTTGTTGATTTTGTCTTTCATTTCCATAACGACTGGACTGTAGCTATAATAAGGAGCGAATTTCATGGCCTGATATGGTTCTTGGTATTCGTTGTTTTCAGTTATATGTCCGGGGTGGGGTAGGGGTAAAGTCGATCTCAGACTCGATTTCATCGTACCTTGCACCATTCGATAATCTTCGATCTCAGTCACCCCATAAGCTTCGATGGAACTTTCTTTTTCATTGAATGCTTGACAGAATTGAAAAAAATTATCATACAAACGAAAAGAAATGAAATATCTAAGTCACATTTTGACAAACTATTCTTCTAATTTATCGAAATTTTTGAGGCCTTACAGAAGGCCAAAGTTTTGAAAAAACCCTGGTATTGACGACGCTTTAGATAATGCGAAGATTACTAAGCTTATTGATTTTTTTATAAAAACTGGCGCAGTCTATAGGATCAAATATCAATTTTTTTAGTAATTGGCGCCATCTACAGGATCAAATAAAAAAAAATCCGTAATTGGCGCAGTCTATAGGATAAAATAATAATTTTTTATCAAATTAGGCAGTTTTTAGGATCAAATATCAATTTTTTTATAACAGGCGCAGTCTATAGAGTCAAATAATAATTTTTTCAGTAACTGGCGCAGTCTATAAGATCAAATAATAATTTTTTTATCAACTTAGTCAGTTTTTAGGATCAAATATTAATTTTTTTATCAACTTAGTCAGTTTTTAGGACCAAATATCAATTTCTTTAGTAACAGGCGCAGTCTATAGGATCAAATAATAATTTTTTCAGTAACTGGCGCAGTCTATAAGATCAAATAATAATTTTTTTATCAACTTAGTCAGTTTTTAGGATCAAATATTAATTTTTTTATCAACTTAGTCAGTTTTTAGGACCAAATATCAATTTCTTTAGTAACAGGCGCAGTCTATACGATCAAATAATAATTTTTTCAGTAACTGGCGCAGTCTATAAGATCAAATAATAATTTTTTTATCAACTTAGTCAGTTTTTAGGATCAAATATTAATTTTTTTATCAACTTAGTCAGTTTTTAGGACCAAATATCAATTTCTTTAGTAACAGGCGCAGTCTATAGGATCAAATAATAATTTTTTCAGTAACTGGCGCAGTCTATAAGATCAAATAATAATTTTTTTATCAACTTAGGCAGTTTTTAGGATCAAATATCAATTTCTTTAGTGACAGGCGCAGTCTATAGGATCGAATAATAATTTTTTTTAGTAATTGGCGTAGTCTATAAGATCAAATAATAATTTTTTTATCAACTTAGGCAGTTTTTAGGATCAAATATTAATTTTTTTAGTAACTGGCGCAGTCTATAGGATCAAATAATAATTTTTTTAGTAATTGGCTCAGTCTATAGGATCAAATATTGATTTTTTTATCAACTTAGTCAGTTTTTAGGACCAAATATCAATTTCTTTAGTAACAGGCGCAGTCTATAGGATCAAATAATAATTTTTTCAGTAACTGGCGCAGTCTATAAGATCAAATAATAATTTTTTTATCAACTTAGGCAGTTTTTAGGATCAAATATCAATTTCTTTAGTGACAGGCGCAGTCTATAGGATCGAATAATAATTTTTTTTAGTAATTGGCGTAGTCTATAGGATCAAATAATAATTTTTTCAGTAACTGGCGCAGTCTATAGGATCAAATAATAATTTTTTATCGAATTAGGCAGTTTTTAGGATCAAATATTAATTTTTTAATCAATTAAGGCAGTTTTTAAAATCAAATATCAATTTCTTTAGTAATGGGCGCAGTCTATAGGATCAAATAATAATTTTTTCAGTAACTGGATCAGTCAATAGGACTATTAAACTATAGGATTACTCACCATAAACTGATTCCGGTTGAAGATGCGGCATCGTTGTACTCGGAAAATCGATATTCGATGAATTAGGACTACCGAAAAATTTCCTATTCCTCAATCTATAAACGAGAATCGCCATAGTACCAATCAATAGAATGGCCAAAATGATACCTTGAAAAAAAATAATCAAAACATTTTTTTTCAAAAAAAAAAAAAATCATCGGTATATACCTATAACGATAATAGCGACTATAGCGGGTTCGTTGACATCGTTCGGTACGGGAATTTCGATCTTATGATCGTGTTTTTCTTCTTCCGATAAACTGTCCTCGGCCGGTGTCGAGGTGGGTTCCGCCTCGACTGTGAAATTACCGTTCGCGACGACGGAATCGAACGAAATCTCGCTTATCAGTATCCATTTAGAAGCGAAATATAATCGAATCCTAACGAACTTTCCGATTCTGTGGTGCAATTTAATCGATACGTTTCTAGAACTTTCGAATATTCGATCTTCGATGTATTCGTAGGTGATCGGCTCGCTTCGGGAGAACCGCTTCCCGCCTATACTAAAATCTACTTTGGCCATGGAAAAAATCTGAAAGAAAACAAAAATCGATATAAACGAATGAAGATTTAACGTCGGGAAATCGCACCTGCACTTCCTTGGTAAACTGATTGTTGCTATAAATATGCACGGACGAAAACTCTCGTATTCTATCGAATTCCGATACGATTTCGATTGGTCCGCCGTGTCTGGTGTCGTTTTTCCAACCGACCCAAGTTTGACCGTCGTAAAAATCCGATTTGAAATCGTCGTGTCCGAATTTGCCGTCTGTCAATTGACCCAAACCGTTCTTCAGCATATTACCGTCCCAATCGCCGTCGTATCTACCAATAGGAACAGAAAAAATTATCAAAATACATTGGAAACGATCAAAACAACCATCAAATTATCGAATATTGCTAGATGTTGCCAGTTATTGCTAAATTATCAGTATATGTTGCTATATTATAGCTAAATCCAGTTATGAACAACTATTTATTGCTATATTTTGATCATATCAGTATAAATTGCTAAATATAACAATATTACAGCTATATATCACTATTTATGGCTACAATTTGATTAATATCTTTCGAAATTGCTATATATATCGCTATATGTCATTTTATTGAAATATTTTGGTTCATATTGCTGTAAATTACAAAATATCGTTTAATAAATCGCTATATTATTGCTAAATATATCACTATTTACTATGTTGGTTAATGTAACTATAAATTGCTAAATATAACTATATTATGGCTATATATCACTTTATTGCAATGTTTTGGTTCAAATTGCAAAGCATTTTTGAATAAAACACTGTAATATAGCTACATATATCACTATTTGCTACTATACGTTGGTTAATGTAACTATAAATCGCTAAATATAACTATGCTATGGCTATAAATCATTTTATTGCAATGTTTTGGTTGATATTGCTGTAAATTGCAACATATTTTTGAATAAATCACTATAATATAGCTACTTATATCACTATTTACTACTATACGTTGGTTAATGTCACTATAAATCGCTAAATATAGCTATACTATGGCTATATATCAGTTTATTGCAATGTTTTGGTTCATATTGCTGTAAATTGCAAAATATTTTTGAATAAATCACTATAATATAGCTACATATATCACTATTTACTACTATACGTTGGTTAATGTAACTATAAATCGCTAAATATAGCTATACTATGGCTATATATCACTTTATTGCAATGTTTTGGTTCATATTGCTGTAAATTACCAAATTTCTTTGAATAATTCGCTTAATTATTGCTATGTATATAACTATTTACTGCTATGTGTTAATTAATATCACTATAAATTAATATAATATAATCCCTATATTATGACTATGTATATCACTATTTATTGCCAAAATTTGGTTAATATCCACTATAAAATGCTTTGTATCGCTATATTGTTATTGCTATATTATGGCTAACATTGTTATAATTATTATAATGCAATAAGTTGATATATATCGCTATATTTTGGTAGTTATCGCTATAACTTGATAGATATATCGCTATAAGATTGTTATATAATGCTATATTTTGGTTAATACCGCTATATACCGCTATATACCGCCATATATCGCTATATTATTGCTATATTTTAGTAGTTATTGCTATAAGTTGATATATATCGCTATATTTTGGTAGTTATCGCTATAAGTTGATGTATATTGCTATAAGTTGATATATTTTGCTATTTATTGTTATATTTTCACAAACATCGTTATAAATTGCTGTATATCACTATATTATTGCTGTATTTTAGTAGTTATCGCTATAAGTTGATGTATATTGCTATAAGTTGATTTATATTGCTATATATAGCTATATTTTCACAAACATCATTATAAATTGCTGTATATCGCTATATTATTGCTATATTTTAGTAGTTATCGCTATAAGTTGATATATATCGCTATAATATTGCTATATATCGCTATATTTTGGCAAACATCGTTATAAATAGCTATATATCGCTATATTATTGCTATATTTCGGTTTTATCGCTATAAAGTGCCAAATTTTTTACCTGAAATCATAAAATTCCCAATTGTTGCCGCGCTTATCTCCCTGCGGCATCGAATAACTTATTATACCGTCCGTCCATTGGCAACCGTACAATTCGACTCGCATACAAACAGTCCTCTTGTGATAACTATACGGGTAAAATCGAAATTTACTCGCCCATATCGGCGGATCTAGTTCGCGTTTAGCTTCCAGATACGGATTTATGTTGCCGGTTATAACTTCTTCGCCTTTACTATTGTGATACCTGATCCATTTGTGTAATTTCGGTCTCCAATATTCCAATATGTACGCTTCGGCGTATTCGATGCCTTGTCCGTTGCCGAAACGTCCTTGCGTTTCGGTAGCGGTTATCATACGGACGTTTCGCAAGTCGATTTGCAGCCATTCGTCCGGTTCCGTCGTCGCTTGTTTCATCGGACACCAGGCTCCGCCGTTTTTGTCGGTTCGTATCCTGCGGATATAACGGATTTAGTGCTACGGGATATTTTTTTTTTTCGAAATTTTTTTTACCTGCCGTTTTGGGGTCCGACGTTGCCGTTATCGAAAGACGAACTCGCAGTTATATCTGAATCTCGTATAATTCCGCTTTCCATACCGAGGGGTGCAATGCATTGTGCTGAAATTAAATTTATACAGGGTGTAGTACGAAATAAACGAATATTAGAAATGATACGGAAAAAATCATTTTTTATGGTTTTTCGTTAACGTATTTCATTAAAAAATGTTCAAATAAACAGGGTATATAGAAGTTTATTGAAAAAATTATTTACGGGGTTTTATAGTTACCGATAGATTTTACAAAAATTACATTTTACAAAAATGTTTCGAATTAACGGATATTTTTAATAAGAGTATTGGATTGAGCTAAAAATTCTGCGTATAATTGATTGGAAAAGTTTTTGTTTATTTTGGAAAATAATCGTTAGGGGAGAGTGGGGAATTATTGTAGAAAAACGTTCGTAAGTCCGGTTCTGCTCATTTAATTTTAGCGAAATTAGTCTCGTTAGAAAGAGCTCATTTTCATCAATCTATCTGTCATAATTTCGAAATAAACTGTCTATTATAATTGACGGTAGATGGCGATTTAAAATTTTTTTTAATTCATTTGAAAATCGTTTTTTTTTTCAAAATTTCACGTATCAAGGTGTGTTGAAACTAAAATAACCGTTTTCTACGAAAAAATTCAAGTATATATTATCCAATAAGTTTTTCTTTATTTTGGAAAATAACCGTTAGGGGAGAGTGGAGAAATTATTGTAGAAAAACGTTCGTAAGTCCGGTTCTGCTCATTTAATTTTAGCGAAATTAGTCTCGTTAGAAAGAGCTCATTTTCATCAATCTATCTGTCATAATTTCGAAATAAACTGTCCACTATAATTGACGGTAGATGGCGATTTTAAATTTTTTTTAATTCATTTCAAATTCGTTTTTTTTTTCAAAATTTCACGTATCAAGGTGTGTTGAAACTAAAATAACCGTTTTCTACGAAAAAATTCAAGTATATACCATCCAATAAGTTTTTCTTTATTTTGGAAAATAACCGTTAGGGGAGAGTGGAGAAATTATTGTAGAAAAACGTTCGTAAGTCCGGTTCTGCTCATTTAATTTTAGCGAAATTAGTCTCGTTAGAAAGAGCTCATTTTCATCAATCTATCTGTCATAATTTCGAAATAAACTGTCTACTATAATTGACGGTAGATGGCGATTTTAAATTTTTTTTAATTCATTTCAAATTCGTTTTTTTTTTCAAAATTTCACGTATCAAGGTGTGTTGAAACTAAAATAACCGTTTTCTACGAAAAAATTCAAGTATATATCATCCAATAAGTTTTTCTTTATTTTGGAAAATAACCGTTAGGGGAGAGTGGAGAAATTATTGTAAAAAAAGGTTGGTAAGTCCGGTTCTGCTCATTTAATTTTAGCGAAAATAGTCTCGTTAGAAAGAGCTCATTTTTACCAATCTGTCATAATTTCGAAATAAACTGTCTACTATAATTGACGGTAGATGGCGATTTTAAATTTTTTTTAATTCATTTCAAATTCGTTTTTTTTTTCAAAATTTCACGTATCAAGGTGTGTTGAAACTAAAATAACCGTTTTCTACGAAAAAATTCAAGTATATATCATCCAATAAGTTTTTCTTTATTTTGGAAAATAACCGTTAGGGGAGAGTGGAGAAATTATTGTAGAAAAACGTTCGTAAGTCCGGTTCTGCTCATTTAATTTTAGCGAAATTAGTCTCGTTAGAAAGAGCTCATTTTCATCAATCTATCTGTCATAATTTCGAAATAAACTGTCTACTATAATTGACGGTAGATGGCGATTTTAAATTTTTTTTAATTCATTTGAAAATCGTTTTTTTTTTCAAAATTTCACGTATCAAGGTGTGTTGAAACTAAAATAACCGTTTTCTACGAAAAAATTCAAGTATATATCATCCAATAAGTTTTTCTTTATTTTGGAAAATAACCGTTAGGGGAGAGTGGAGAAATTATTGTAGAAAAACGTTCGTAAGTCCGGTTCTGCTCATTTAATTTTAGCGAAATTAGTCTTAATTTTTTTAAAATTCATTTCAAACTCCTCTTTTTTCAAAATTTCACCAGTTA
Organism: Diorhabda sublineata; assembly: GCF_026230105.1. Classification (NCBI taxonomy): domain Eukaryota; kingdom Metazoa; phylum Arthropoda; class Insecta; order Coleoptera; family Chrysomelidae; genus Diorhabda; species Diorhabda sublineata. Next base: position 35,295,749 of record NC_079477.1, read on the forward strand.
AGGTGCATTCAAAATACAATAAACGTTTTCTACGAAAAATTTCAAGTACATTTCATTCAAAAAGTTTTTGTTTATTTTGGAAAATAACCGTTATTAGGGGAGAATGGGAAAATTATTATAGAAAAATTTCGTAAGTCCGGTTCTGTCTAACCTATAAACAAATATACTTACAAGGATCTACTGCGTCGCTTGTTTCTAGGAGGCCCAGTATAAAATTCAATAAAATACTACGAAATATCTTCATAATCGAATCCTCAAAAGAGAAATCCTGATAAGGATGCTTTTCCTGCAAAAAAATCACAATGTTTCAATAGATATTTCCACCCCGTTTGACATGATCAAAGGGGGGAATTTCGACCTTAGCGTGGTATGCTTGTCGCGCTTATCGAATGCGATCAAAAATAAATTTATTATTCTGAATAATATACCTAATAACATACGGTTAATAAAATCGCGTGAAGATTGAAAATACAGACAAGAAAAATGATTTTTTTCTCGTTTTCTACATATTTTAATATGAAACTAACGTGGGACAAACAAGGAGATTCTTTAAATGAAGTATACACGAGCATCGATATATTTTTTTCGATAAAACGGACGCGATTTCGTAAGAAAAACGAAAAGTTAAAATCACGCATGCGTGCAAAAGGAAATTCTCATCGGTTCCATGATATAATGCCCTAGGGGGTTTTTATATTGGTCCGTGTTAACTGTCTTTTATTGACTCTCGACTGGGAATGTTTTGACGACATACCAAACAAGCTATTAATTCGAATTGGGGTGTTTATTATCGATTGATGGGTATCATTTCAGAATTCATTCTATTCATGACTATATGCTTATTTGTCTATGGTATTTTTTTGGAAAATTTCGAATTTCACTTACCATTCATTAGCGTCGATAAATTTTGGGCTCTCTTTGTATCTGAAATTTGAAAGAAAATGATTTTATTTGACATAATATGGTGTCAGCTTTTTGAAGATTCCCATGTACTTCATAAACTATTTATTATTTTCTCCATATTTTCGAAACCCCTGTATATACTTATTCAAACTTATGCTTATTGGATTGAGCATCGAATGTTACATAATCTGTCAAATTTTGACATATTTATCGTTACTTGTTGACGAGATACAAGGCTGTAAAGTTGGACGAAATTTTTTGGCAAAATTTCAAACTTTTGTTCATATTTTTGAATGTAACGATTTAACTTTATAATGTGTTGATTAAGCATCATTCTTTTATATAATCTGTCAAATTTTGACATTTTTTTGTCACCTGTTTACGAGATACAGGGTTCTAAAATATTATTGATTAACAAATTCCAAAAGACTTTTTATAATTTGATTCATATTTTTGAATCCCCTTTATATATAGATTCAAACTATAGATATGCTTATTGAGCATCGAATGTTATACAAACTGTGAAATTTTCTCATTCTAATCTTGATTAATTTACGAGATACAAGGCTTCAAAGTTGAAATTAATTTCTTTTTAAATATTCATAAAAGTTTTATAATTCCGTTCATATTTTTGAAACCCCCGTATACATACATTCAAACTTACGACCTATTGGTTGAGCATCGAATGCTTCACAATTTGTTGAATTTTCATATTTTTATCGTGACTAATTTACGAGATACAAGTTTTCAAAGTTGAAATCAATTTTTTTGCTCAATAAATTTATAGAAGGATTTTAATGTTGTTCATATTTTTGAAACCCCTGTATATACTAACTCAAACTCATACTGTGTATATTAGGCATCAAATGTTCCGTAATCTATAAAATTTTGACGTTTCTATGATCACTGATTCACGAGATACAAGGTTTCAAAGTTGAAGTCTTAAGGTTCTAATTTTTTTGAAACCCCTGTATATATAGACTCAAACTCATGATCTATTAATTGAGCATCAAATGCTATAAAAACTGTCAAATTTTTAAATTTTTGTCGTAACTATTTCACGAGATATAAGGTTCTAAAGTTGAAATAAATTTTTTTGATTTATAAATTCCCAGGTTTTTGATTTTGTTTATATTTTTGAAAACCCTGTATATAGTAACACAAACTCATACTCCATATATTAGTCATGAAATGCTTTATAATTTATTGAATTTCGATGTTTTTATCGCCAATTGTTTAAGAGATACAAGGTGTTGAAGATGATTTAATTTTTTTTTTTGTAAAAATTAAATGATTTCATAAAATTGTTCTTATTTTTTCAAAAAACACATATAGAGCTTTAAATCGAAGATAAATCGATGAAATAACGTTTATTCTATATAGTAACGAAATTTCAAATGTTCCCACTCACTATTTACTAATATACAGGGTCGTCATTTATCTATTGATCAAAATAATTTTTTTTCTTTTTCCACTCAAACTTCTTAACTTGGAGTTTCACAAAATATCTTGAATGATTCAAAATAAATTGCTCTCCCCAAAATCAATCGAATTAATTCAAAAATCTTATTATTTTCCAATATACAGGGCGTTAAAATCCACCCTCAATATTATTTTTGAATTTCCGCGTATAACATCAATTTATCCCCAACATTTTCGGATCTCCTCGTATAATATGAAGTGTTTAAATAACGTAAATACGTGAAATCCAATTTGGTTCAGCAAATAAACGTTTCGGAAGCGCAATCCTCAGAAAAAAACCAAGTTCAGTCCTTAATCCTTTCCCTGCTTTAATATTCGTATAATGAACAATCCTCGGCTCGGAATTTCGGATATTTCCACTGGAATTACGAGTTTAAAGGTAATTTTCAAACCTCGCAATACAAAATTCCATAGAACATAACGTATCGCAAGAGAAAATTCCATAATCCCATCCACCATAATTCGAACCCGCCAAGTTTTTGCACCGACGCCCCCACCATTCCCCAGAACGCGCTCGTCCCGCCCGGCGCCTTCGCCAATTCTCAAGTCGCGTATCTCGGCGCCTTCGCCAGTTTTGGGGCGTTCGTCGATGCGCCTTCGCCAATTTTCCAAATTTTTCCGTTTTAATCAATTTTTTTACAATATTTGTCGTTGTGCTTGTCGATACCTGGTACAAATCGATAAATCTCGAAGTATATATCGTAAATAAACTCGATATTATACGGGGTTGTACGTAAATCGACTAAATTTATTTATTTTACATGTTAATTCCATTAGAATCCGAGTTGAATTCATTTATATTGTACTTTTAAGTTTTCTAATTAATTCGTTTTGATAAATTGGTCGAAACCAAAATCCTCGGGGAAATATAATGAGGTGGAAGAGGGATACGCTCAATTAGACCATCTGGTTCCCAGCAGGGAAGGAAGTTCGACAGGAAACTCCGGCTGTGACGTCAGATTCGGCGCAATAACAAAATCGAGGATTATTCTAATTCATTTTCGTTCTAATTGGAAATTTATGTCGAGACTAAACAGTGGAAAATTCGGGAAAATATTCGTTTGGAAACTTTTTTTTTCGAAAATTTCGATATGATTTTTGATAATTCCAAAATTATCGCAGATACAAATTTGGTTTTTACATTTTTTCGTAGAAAAAAGATCGATCTAAATGCATGATAAAATTTGGTCTAATATATTTGAGATTTATCGGAAATTTACAGGGTTAAAGTGAAAAGTTAAATTTTCCTCACATGTAATATCTATTTTCTCGAAACCCCTGTATATAATAACTCAAACACATGCTCTGTAGATGGGGCATTAATTGTTCCATAATCTATAAAATTTTGAGAATTTTATCGTCATTGGTTTACAAAATACAAGGCTTCAAAGTTGAATTAAAGTTTTTCCCAATAAATTCTTAACAGTTTTTTAATTTCGACCATATTTTTAAAACCTCTGTATATAATTACTCAAAACACATGCTGTGGATAGTGGACATTAATTGTTGCATAATCTATAAAATTTTGACGTTTTTATTATCACTGTTTTACGAGATACAAGGTTTCAAAGTTGAATTGAAGTTTTTCTCAAAAAATTCTTAACAGTTTTTTAATTTCGTCCATATTTTTAAAACCTCGGTATATAATAACTCAATCACATGCTGTGGATATTAGACATTAATTGTTGCATAATCTATAAAATTTTGACGTTTTTATCATCTTTGGTTTACGAGATACAAGGTTTCAAAGTTGAAATAAAGTTTTTCTCAAATTCTTAACAGTTTTTTTAATTTTGTCCATATTTCCAAAATCCCTGTATATAATAACTCAAACACATGCTCTGTAGATTGGGCATTAATTGTTCCATAATCTATAAAATGTTGAGGATTTCATCATTAGTGGTTTACAAGATACAAGGTTTCAAAGTTGAATTAAAATTTTTCCCAATAAATTCTTAACAGTTTTTTAATTTCGACCATATTTTTAAAACCTCTATATATAATTAATCAAAACACATGCTGTGGATAGTGGACATTAATTGTTGCATAATCTATAAAATTTTGACGTTTTTATCATCACTGGTTTACGAGATACAAGGTTTCAAAGTTGAAATAAAGTTTTTCTCAAATTCTTAACAGTTTTTTTAATTTTGTCCATATTTCCAAAATCCCTGTATATAATAACTCAACCACATGCTCTGTAGATTGGGCATTAATTGTTCTATAATCTATAAAATGTTGAGGATTGTATCATTAGTGGTTTACAAGATACAAGGTTTCAAAGTTGAATTGAAGTTTTTCTCAAAAAATTCTTAACAGTTTTTTAATTTCGTCCATATTTTTAAAACCTCTGTATATAATTACTCAAAACACATGCTGTGGATAGTGGACATTAATTGTTGCATAATCTATAAAATTTTGACGTTTTATTATCACTGTTTTACGAGATACAAGGTTTCAAAGTTGAATTGAAGTTTTTCTCAAAAAATTCTTAACAGTTTTTTAATTTCGTCCATATTTTTAAAACCTCTGTATATAATTACTCAAAACACATGCTGTGGATAGTGGACATTAATTGTTGCATAATCTATAAAATTTTGACGTTTTATTATCACTGTTTTACGAGATACAAGGTTTCAAAGTTGAATTGAAGTTTTTCTCAATAAATTCTTAACAGTTTTCTAATTTCGTCCATATTTTTAAAACCTCGGTATATAATAACTCAAACATATGCTGTGGATATTAGACATTAATTGTTGCATAATCTATAAAATTTTGACGTTTTTATCATCACTGTTTTACGAGATACAAGGTTTCAAAGTTGAAATAAAGTTTTTCTCAAATTCTTAACAGTTTTTTTAATTTTGTCCATATTTCCAAAATCCCTGTATATAATAACTCAACCACATGCTCTGTAGATTGGGCATTAATTGTTCCATAATCTATAAAATGTTGAGGATTTTATCATTAGTGGTTTACAAGATACAAGGTTTCAAAGTTGAATTGAAGTTTTTCTCAAAAAATTCTTAACAGTTTTTTAATTTCGTCCATATTTTTAAAACCTCTGTATATAATTACTCAAAACACATGCTGTGGATATTAGACATTAATTGTTGCATAATCTATAAAATTTTGACGTTTTATTATCACTGTTTTACGAGATACAAGGTTTCAAAGTTGAATTGAAGTTTTTCTCAATAAATTCTTAACAGTTTTCTAATTTCGTCCATATTTTTAAAACCTCGGTATATAATAACTCAAACATATGCTGTGGATATTAGACATTAATTGTTGCATAATCTATAAAATTTTGACGTTTTTATCATCACTGTTTTACGAGATACAAGGTTTCAAAGTTGAAATAAAGTTTTTCTCAAATTCTTAACAGTTTTTTTAATTTTGTCCATATTTCCAAAATCCCTGTATATAATAACTCAACCACATGCTCTGTAGATTGGGCATTAATTGTTCTATAATCTATAAAATGTTGAGGATTGTATCATTAGTGGTTTACAAGATACAAGGTTTCAAAGTTGAATTGAAGTTTTTCTCAAAAAATTCTTAACAGTTTTTTAATTTCGTCCATATTTTTAAAACCTCTGTATATAATTACTCAAAACACATGCTGTGGATAGTGGACATTAATTGTTGCATAATCTATAAAATTTTGACGTTTTATTATCACTGTTTTACGAGATACAAGGTTTCAAAGTTGAATTGAAGTTTTTCTCAATAAATTCTTAACAGTTTTCTAATTTCGTCCATATTTTTAAAACCTCGGTATATAATAACTCAAACACATGCTGTGGATATTAGACATTAATTGTTGCATAATCTATAAAATTTTGACGTTTTATTATCACTGTTTTACGAGATACAAGGTTTCAAAGTTGAATTGAAGTTTTTCTCAATAAATTCTTAACAGTTTTCTAATTTCGTCCATATTTTTAAAACCTCGGTATATAATAACTCAAACATATGCTGTGGATATTAGACATTAATTGTTGCATAATCTATAAAATTTTGACGTTTTTATCATCACTGTTTTACGAGATACAAGGTTTCAAAGTTGAAATAAAGTTTTTCTCAAATTCTTAACAGTTTTTTTAATTTTGTCCATATTTCCAAAATCCCTGTATATAATAACTCAACCACATGCTCTGTAGATTGGGCATTAATTGTTCTATAATCTATAAAATGTTGAGGATTTTATCATTAGTGGTTTACAAGATACAAGGTTTCAAAGTTGAATTGAAGTTTTTCTCAAAAAATTCTTAACAGTTTTTTAATTTCGTCCATATTTTTAAAACCTCTGTATATAATAACTCAAACACATGCTGTGGATATTAGACATTAATTGTTGCATAATCTATAAAATTTTGACGTTTTTATCATCACTGGTTTACGAGATACAAGGTTTCAAAGTTGAAATAAAGTTTTTCTCAAATTCTTAACAGTTTTTTTAATTTTGTCCATATTTCCAAAATCCCTGTATATAATGACTCAACCACATGCTCTGTAGATTGGGCATTAATTGTTCTATAATCTATAAAATGTTGAGGATTTTATCATTAGTGGTTTACAAGATACAAGGTTTCAAAGTTGAATTGAAGTTTTTCTCAAAAAATTCTTAACAGTTTTTTAATTTCGTCCATATTTTTAAAACCTCTGTATATAATAACTCAAACACATGCTGTGGATATTAGACATTAATTGTTGCATAATCTATAAAATTTTGACGTTTTTATCATCACTGGTTTACGAGATACAAAGTTTCAAAGTTGTAATAAAAATTTTCTCAATAAATTCGTCAGAGTTTTCTAATTTCGTCCATATTTTTAAAACCCTTGTATATAATAACTCAAATTTCTTCTGTGTAGATTGGACATCAATTGTTCCATAATCTAAAAAAGTTTGACGTTTTTATAATCTCTGGTTTACGATATACAAGGTTTTAAAGTTGAAAGTTTTTTCATATGGTTTATATTTCCGAAACCGCTGTATATAAAAATTCAAACTCATTTTCTGTTGATCGAATATCGATTTTTTTACAAACTATTGCCTTTTCGCCATTAGTGGATATCTAACCAAGCGCGTTCGCTATTATTTGAAATATTCGCAGGCGCGTTCGCCAATATTTGAAATACTCCCAGGCGCGTTCGCCGTTATTTGAAATACTCCCAGGCGCGTTCGCCATTATTTAAAATACTCCCAGACGCGTTCGCCATTATTTAAAATACTCCCGGGCGCGCCCGCCATTATTTGAAATTTTATCGGGCACGTTCGTTTGTGTTTGAAATTTTATCGAGCGCGTTCGCCAGTATTTGAAATTTTATCGGGCGCGTTCGCCATAATTCGAATTTGTTTCGACTTATTCCAAGATCCATATCAGACACATATGGGAGTAACTAACTACACAGAACATTTTACGACTAATGCTTTCCATCGGTTTCTCCCTGTAAAATGAGCGACATTTCTGTACAACCCTCGACATAAACATGATGATTTATAAGCTTTCGTAACGTCGAGAAGGGAATTGATGATCCACGTACAGTTTCACGTTCACCCCCTCGGCATTAAACTCCGGAGCTACTTCGTTATTTCCCCGACCCCAACTCGCCAGAAATTGAAATAAGTTACCTGACCACAATGGGGGCGCGAATTAAAATAGCATCGTCTCGATTTAGGGGACGACCTGTATATATGTAAAAATCGAAAATTTTTACGGAGGTACGAACGCAAAAGACACGCACCGGGCACAGGTATGAAGGCGTGAGACGTGAAAATCCAGAAGCGCTATGAATCATACATAGACGCGATCGATAGGCAACTGTAAAAAGCTCCGGCATTCCACCCCCGGAGAATCGGTTAATTTCCGGTATTATATTAAACATGCCAGATTCGCTAGGGTCCACGAACAACATCCCCTACCGTTTCTAATTATTATTATTACTGAAAACGCCTTTCTGTGGCCTAACCATCTACTTTTTTCATCATAATCTAGTCCAAGGGGCACTAATTAACGAATACTTTTAATAAAATTGATATACTATTTGTTTTATATCGTTTTTTAACGTAGTTTTGGAAGTTTTTCGAATCGAGCGCCATCTACAGGAAGATATCGTTATAACTGATAACGGAAAATTGTTCCTCTCATTGAGTAGATATTAATTGATATGTAGAACATTAGAATCGGAACAAAATTGGCTGAGATATCGATGTTTAAAGCAAAACGAACTATCCATAGACAAACTATAAAATATATTCTACCAAACGATATCTTTTATGGATATGATTAATTTATGTCATAAAAAACAACAGTAGTAGTTGATAAATAATTGAAATACGGATATTTTGACAGTTTTAGAATAAAAGAAGCTATCCATAGACAAATTTTTTAAATAATTATTGCTGTATCATTGACGATATACATTTTTATATAAAATATATTAATGGTGATCCGTATTTAGAAAAAAATAGCACCATAGTCGTTAACTTGGGACATGAAGAACTAGCCATAGACAAATTCGAAATTATTTTATAATCAAAAACGGATTTCTCTCATTAATGAATTAAATTCGTGTAAGAAATATTTCAAATATATTTGAATTATGGTTGTTTTGATAATTCCAGAAAAAAAATGCTATCCATAGACAAATTTCAGGGAACTTGATTGTTCTATCAATAATGACACGCATTTTTATATAAAAAATGTCCAAACTAGTTCACAGATGGTAGAAATATAAAAAATACGACTATGTCGGAAAACGAGAGCTATCCATAGATAAATTTTTATATATTCAACGATAGAAAGGATCTTTTGTCGTTGCTATTATAAATATTCGTAATATTAACAACGAAAATAATTGAAAAATTATTGAAATTGATTTTTTGAAAATTTCAGAATAAAAATAGCTATCCATAAACAAATTACATAGTATACTACAGTGTATAGGGCTTTATATCAATAATGACAGTAATTTATGTATAATCAACGTAAAAAATAGTTAATAGATAGAATAAATTTAGATAAATCGTCAATTTCAGTTCACGAGAAGTTATCCATAGACAAATTCAGAAATATTTGACTATAAAAAGACATAATTCAATAATATTTGTACACGAGAAGCTATCCATAGACAAATTTAGAGATATTTTTCCGTATAATAGCACAATTTTTTTACACAGGAGGCTATCCATAGACAAATTTGAAAAGATTTGATAACATAGAAGCAGAATTTGATGATTTCAGTACAAGAGACGCTACCCATTGACAAATTTAGAAGTAATCAATTGTATAGAGGCACAATACGATAATTACAATATACGATAATCTGTCCATAGACAAATTCGATTGTAATTAAATGTATTAAGGCGTAATATGACAATTTCGGTACCCTAGAAGCTATCCATAGACAGATTCGAGTGTATTCAACTGTATTAAGACATAATATTACAACTTCGGTACTCCAGAAACTAACCATAGACAAATTTGAATATAAGTAACGATATTAAGGCATAACATGACAATTTTGGTACACGAGAAACTATCCATAGATAAACTCGAATGTATTTAACGATATTGAAGCATAATATGATAATTTTAGTACACGAGAAGCTACCCATAGACAAATTCGAATGTACTATATAAAATATGACGATTTCGGTACACGAGAAACTATCCATAGACAAACTCGAATGTATTTAACGATATTGAAGCGTAATATGTGATAATTTTAGTACATGAGAAGCTATCCATAGACAAATTCGATTGTACTATATAAAATATGACGATTTCGGTACACGAGAAACTATCCATAGAGAAATTTTAGAGTATTTAAATTTATAGAAGCTGAATTTGACAATTTCGATAGATGACAAGCAGTCCATAGATAAATTTGAATGTATTCAACTAAATTAACGCGTAATATGATAATTTTAGTACTTGAGAAGCTATCCATAGACAAATTCGAATGTATTATATAAAATATGACGATTTCGGTACACGAGAAACTATCCATAGACAAACTCTAATGTATTTAACGATATTGAAGCGTAATATTTGATAATTTTAGTACATGAGAAGCTATCCATAGACAAATTCGATTGTAATTAAATGTATTAAGGCGTAATATGACCATTTCGGTACCCTAGAAGCTTTCCATAGACAGATTCGAGTGTATTCAACTGTATTAAGACATAATATTACAACTTCGGTACTCCAGAAACTAACCATAGACAAATTTGAATATAAGTAACGATATTAAGGCATAATATGACAATTTTGGTACACGAGAAACTATCCATAGACGAACTCGAATGTATTTAACAATATTCAAGCATAATATGGTAATTTTAGTACATAAGTAGAGAGAAGCTACCCATAGACAAACTCGAAAGTATTTAACGATACTGAAGCATAATATGGTAATTTTAGTACATGAGAAGCTATCCATAGTCAAATTCGATTGTATTATCTAAAATATGACGATTTCGGTACACGAGAAACTATCCATAGACAAACTCGAATGTATTTAACGATATTGAAGCGTAATATTTGATAATTTTAGTACATGAGAAGCTATCCATAGACAAATTCGATTGTATTATATAAAATATGACGATTTCGGTACACGAGAAACTATCCATAGAGAAATTTTAGAGTATTTAAATTTATAGAAGCTGAATTTGACAATTTCGTTAGATGACAAGCTGTCCATAGATAAATTTGAATGTATTCAACTGTATTAAGGCGTAATATGATAATTTTAGTACATGAGAAGCTATCCATAGACAAATTCGAATGTATTATATAAAATATGACGATTTCGGTACACGAGAAACTATCCATAGACAAACTCGAATGTATTTAACGATATTGAAGCGTAATATGTTATAATTTTAGTACATGAAAAGCTATCCATAGACAAATTCGATTGTATTATATAAAATATGACGATTTCGGTACACGAGAAACTATCCATAGACAAACTCGAATGTATTTAACGATATTGAAGCGTAATATTTGATAATTTTAGTACATGAGAAGCTATCCATAGACAAATTCGATTGTATTATATAAAATATGACGATTTCGGTACACGAGAAACTATCCATAGAGAAATTTTAGAGTATTTAAATTTATAGAAGCTGAATTTGACAATTTCGATAGATGACAAGCAGTCCATAGATAAATTTGAATGTATTCAACTATATTAACGCGTAATATGATAATTTTAGTACATGAGAAGCTATCCATAGACAAATTCGAATGTATTATATAAAATATGACGATTTCGGTACACGAGAAACTATCCATAGACAAACTCGAATGTATTTAACGATATTGAAGCGTAATATGTTATAATTTTAGTACATGAGAAGCTATCCATAGACAAATTCGATTGTATTATATAAAATATGACGATTTCGGTACACGAGAAACTATCCATAGACAAACTCGAATGTATTTAACGATATTGAAGCGTAATATGTGATAATTTTAGTACATGAGAAGCTATCCATAGACAAATTCGATTGTATTATATAAAATATGACGATTTCGGTACACGAGAAACTATCCATAGAGAAATTTTAGAGTATTTAAATTTATAGAAGCTGAATTTGACAATTTCGATAGATGACAAGCAGTCCATAGATAAATTTGAATGTATTCAACTATATTAACGCGTAATATGATAATTTTAGTACATGAGAAGCTATCCATAGACAAATTCGAATGTATTATATAAAATATGACGATTTCGGTACACGAGAAACTATCCATAGACAAACTCTAATGTATTTAACGATATTGAAGCGTAATATTTGATAATTTTAGTACATGAGAAGCTATCCATAGACAAATTCGATTGTAATTAAATGTATTAAGGCGTAATATTACAACTTCGGTACTCCAGAAACTAACCATAGACAAATTTGAATATAAGTAACGATATTAAGGCATAATATGACAATTTTGGTACACGAGAAACTATCCATAGACGAACTCGAATGTATTTAACAATATTCAAGCATAATATGGTAATTTTAGTACATAAGTAGAGAGAAGCTACCCATAGACAAACTCGAAAGTATTTAACGATACTGAAGCATAATATGGTAATTTTAGTACATGAGAAGCTATCCATAGTCAAATTCGATTGTATTATATAAAATATGACGATTTCGGTACACGAGAAACTATCCATAGACAAACTCGAATGTATTTAACGATATTGAAGCGTAATATTTGATAATTTTAGTACATGAGAAGCTATCCATAGACAAATTCGATTGTATTATATAAAATATGACGATTTCGGTACACGAGAAACTATCCATAGAGAAATTTTAGAGTATTTAAATTTATAGAAGCTGAATTTGACGATTTCGTTAGATGACAAGCTGTCCATAGATAAATTTGAATGTATTCAACTGTATTAAGGCGTAATATGATAATTTTAGTACATGAGAAGCTATCCATAGACAAATTCGAATGTATTATATAAAATATGACGATTTCGGTACACGAGAAACTATCCATAGACAAACTCGAATGTATTTAACGATATTGAAGCGTAATATGTTATAATTTTAGTACATGAGAAGCTATCCATAGACAAATTCGATTGTATTATATAAAATATGACGATTTCGGTACACGAGAAACTATCCATAGACAAACTCGAATGTATTTAACGATATTGAAGCGTAATATGTGATAATTTTAGTACATGAGAAGCTATCCATAGACAAATTCGATTGTATTATATAAAATATGACGATTTCGGTACACGAGAAACTATCCATAGAGAAATTTTAGAGTATTTAAATTTATAGAAGCTGAATTTGACAATTTCGATAGATGACAAGCTGTCCATAGATAAATTTGAATGTATTCAACTGTATTAAGGCGTAATATGACAGTTTCAGTACATGAGAAGCTATCCATAGACAAATTTGAATATAAGTAACGATATTAAGGCATAATATGACAATTTTGGTACACGAGAAACTATCCATAGACAAACTCGAATGTATTTAACGATATTGAAGCGTAATATTTGATAATTTTAGTACATGAGAAGCTATCCATAGACAAATTCGATTGTATTATATAAAATATGACGATTTCGGTACACGAGAAACTATCCATAGAGAAATTTTAGAGTATTTAAATTTATAGAAGCTGAATTTGACAATTTCGATAGATGACAAGCTGTCCATAGATAAATTTGAATGTATTCAACTGTATTAAGGCGTAATATGACAGTTTCAGTACATGAGAAGCTATCCATAGACAAATTCCATATTTCACTGTGGAAAATAATTCACACAAACATATTATACGATAGTATCGACAAGAACAAATATTTAATAATCTCACGACACCCTAAACTATCCATAGACAATTTTTTTCTTATAGTTAAACGCTCTCACCGTGTTCATCATCATAAAAAACGAAAAGCTCGCTGTGCAAGTCAACAAAAGAACGAACGCGGCTTATCTTCATCGAAAAATCACCTTCAACAATGAACGACATCGTCAACTCGAATCCCCGCCATGTTTTTCCCCGGAAAGTATCGAATACAGGGTGAAACAATCTTAGAAATGTTGTTGGCGAAGTGAAAACAAATATTTTCGTTAATTACGTGTGGTTTAGTTGTGTGTGAACAGCGAGCAAGTTTTCCGCTATCCGCGGATCGGTTTTCCGTACCATTAGCAGACGAACTTTACTCGGGAATTATCTCGGGGTGCTAATATAACCCCTCGAACGTTCAAGGGTTATCTTTATACTTAGTACGTTAACCTCCGTATCGTACAATCTAGTCCGCTCATAACCTCACCAAATATAATTAATTCGATACGGAAAAATCGCGATGTAAATTTTTTTTGCCAGAGAAAAAAACATCGGGAAAGGGAAATATGACGTTTCCCCTCGGAGATATTCCAATATAAATTTAAATAAGAATCGGAATTATCATATAAATGAAGTGGAAATTAACTAAATCCGAAATAACCGTTGAAAAGTGATTTAAACAAAAAAAAATGTATTTCGAGATGTATACTTCATTTCGGTGGACCCTGTATATTGAAAGTTATGAATAAATTTAAAAAAAATCGGGCGCATTCGACAGAATATTGGGAAAACATCCTCTGAATGCGTGAAAAACGGTGTCGTTATTGATTGGTTCTTGAAATGTTTTTGAATACATTATAAATGCTTAAACATTTATTGAGAATGCTTCTGAGTCTCTAAACATGCTTGTCAAATCGATTTAATGCTTTAGAAGTTGATTCAAATGCTACGGAATCACAAAAATGATTACAAAAACATTGAAAACACTTTTATAAGACAAAAAATGCTTAAAAATTTATAAAAACTGATCCTGGGTTTCAAAAAATGCTTCTGAAATCGGTAAAATGCGTCAGAAGTTGAGAAAATCTGGCAAATGCTTATAAAATCAAAGTAAATGGTCCTACATGATAAAAAAATGCTCAAAAACTTATTGAAAGTGCTTCAGGGTTTCAAAAAATGCTTGTTAATTCTATTTAGTGATTCAGAAGTTGTTTCAAATGCTACCAAATAAGAAAAATGTTCATAAAAGCATTGAAAACACTCATATATGACCAAAAATACTTGTAAATTAGTTTAAATGCTAGTGAAATTAACGAAAAGCTTGTAAACTTAATACAAATACTCCTACTCTACAAAAAATGCTTATAAATTTATGAAAAATTCTCCAGGGTCTCAAATAAAGCTTCTGAAATTGTTAAATTACATCTGAAGTTGATGAAAACGCTCACAGATTATAGCAAATGCTTATAAAATCATTGTAAATGCTCCTGCATGATAAAAAAAGCTCAAAAACTTATTGAAAATACTTCTGGGTTTCAAAAAATGCTTGTTAATTCTATTTAGTGCTTCAGAAGTTGTTTCAAATGCTACCAAATAAAAGAAAAATGTTCATAAAAGCATTGAAAACACTCTTGTATGATATAAAATGTTCACAAATTAGTTGAAAATGCTTGTGAAATTGATGAAAAGCTTCTAAGCTTAATACAAATAAACGTAGACTACAAAAAATGCTTATAAATTTATGAAAAATGCTTCTGAAATCGGTAAAATGCATCAGAAGTTGATGAAAATGCTCGCAGATTATAACAAATGTTGATAAAATCATTGCAAATGCTCCTGGATGATAGAAAATGCACAAAAACTTCAAAAAATGCTTGTAAAATCGATGGAAACTTTCTAAACTTTAAGAAGGATACAAAAAATGTTTAAAAGCTCATGGAAAATGCGGCTGGGACTAAAAAACAGCACTGAAATCGATAAAATGTGTCGAAAATGCTTGAGAACTAGTTAAAAATGAATCAGGATTTAAACAAATGCTTGTAATACTAAGAAAAATGCACAAAGACCTATTGAAAACGCTCCTGGTTCAAAAAAAATGCTTAAAATCAGTCGAAAATGCAGAAAAACTTGAAGGAAATGCACACGTGTTACTAAAAATGCTTGTTAAATTATTGAGAATGCACCAATTTGATTGAAAATGCTTCTAGATTACAAAAATGCTCCGGAAATTGATGAAAATGCTTGAGAACTAGTTAAAAATGTATCTGGATTTAAACAAATGCTTGTAATACTAAGGAAAATGCACAAAAACCTATTGAAAATGCTCCTGGTTCAAAAAAATGCTTAAAATTAGTCGAAAATGCAAACAAACTTGAAGGAAATGCACACGTGTTACTAAAAATGCTTTTTAAATTATTGAGAATGCTCCAATTTGATTGAAAATGCTTCTAGATTACAAAAATGCTCTGGAAATCGATGAAAATGCTTGAGAACTAGTTAAAAATTTATCTGGATTTAAACAAATGCTTGTAATACTAAGGAAAATGCACAAAAACCTATTGAAAATGCTCCTGGTTCAAAAAAATGCTTAAAATCAGTCGAAAATGCAAACAAACTTGAAGGAAATGCACACGTGTTACTAAAAATGCTTTTTAAATTATTGAGAATGCTCCAATTTGATTGAAAATGCTTCTAGATTACAAAAATGCTCTGGAAATCGATGATAATGCTTGAGAACTAGTTAAAAATGTATCTGGATTTAAACAAATGCTTGTAATACTAAGGAAAATGCACAAAAACCTATTGAAAATGCTCCTGGTTCAAAAAAATGCTTAAAATCAGTCGAAAATGCAAACAAACTTGAAGGAAATGCACACGTGTTACTAAAAATGCTTTTTAAATTATTGAGAATGCTCCAATTTGATTGAAAATGCTTCTAGATTACAAAAATGCTCTGAAAATCGATGAAAATGCTTGAGAACTAGTTAAAAATGTATCTGGATTTAAACAAATGCTTGTAATACTAAGGAAAATGCACAAAAACCTATTGAAAATGCTCCTGGTTCAAAAAAAAGCTTAAAATCAGTCGAAAATGCAAACAAACTTGAAGGAAATGCACACGTGTTACTAAAAATGCTTTTTAAATTATTGAGAATGCTCCAATTTGATTGAAAATGCTTCTAGATTACAAAAATGCTCTGAAAATCGATGAAAATGCTTGAGAACTAGTTAAAAATGTATCTGGATTTAAACAAATGCTTGTAATACTAAGGAAAATGCACAAAAACCTATTGAAAATGCTCCTGGTTCAAAAAAATGCTTAAAATCAGTCGAAAATGCAAACAAACTTGAAGGAAATGCACACGTGTTACTAAAAATGCTTTTTAAATTATTGAGAATGCTCCAATTTGATTGAAAATGCTTCTAGATTACAAAAATGCTCTGAAAATCGATGAAAATGCTTGAGAACTAGTTAAAAATGTATCTGGATTTAAACAAATGCTTGTAATACTAAGGAAAATGCACAAAAACCTATTGAAAATGCTCCTGGTTCAAAAAAATGCTTAAAATCAGTCGAAAATGCAAACAAACTTGAAGGAAATGCACACGTGTTACTAAAAATGCTTTTTAAATTATTGAGAATGCTCCAATTTGATTGAAAATGCTTCTAGATTACAAAAATGCTCTGGAAATCGATGAAAATGCTTGAGAACTAGTTACAAATGTATCTGGATTTAAACAAATACTTGTAATACTAAGAAAAATGCACAAAGACCTATTGAAAACGCTCCTGGTTCAAAAAAATGCTTAAAATCAGTCGAAAATGCAAACAAACTTGAAGGAAATGCACACGTGTTACTAAAAATGCTTTTTAAATTATTGAGAATGCTCCAATTTGATTGAAAATGCTTCTAGATTACAAAAATGCTCTGGAAATCGATGAAAATGCTTGAGAACTAGTTACAAATGTATCTGGATTTAAACAAATACTTGTAATACTAAGAAAAATGCACAAAGACCTATTGAAAACGCTCCTGGTTAAAAAAAAATGCTTAAAATCAGTCGAAAATGTAAACAAACTTGATGAAAATTCACACGTGCTACTAAAAATGCTTGTTAAATTATTGAGAATGCTCCAATTTGATTGAAAATGCTTCTAGATTACAAAAATGCTCTGAAAATCGATGAAAATGCTTGAGAACTAGTTAAAAATGTATCTGGATTTAAACAAATGCTTGTAATACTAAGGAAAATGCACAAAAACCTATTGAAAATGCTCCTGGTTCAAAAAAATGCTTAAAATCAGTCGAAAATGCAAACAAACTTGAAGGAAATGCACACGTGTTACTAAAAATGCTTTTTAAATTATTGAGAATGCTCCAATTTGATTGAAAATGCTTCTAGATTACAAAAATGCTCTGGAAATCGATGAAAATGCTTGAGAACTAGTTACAAATGTATCTGGATTTAAACAAATACTTGTAATACTAAGAAAAATGCACAAAGACCTATTGAAAACGCTCCTGGTTAAAAAAAAATGCTTAAAATCAGTCGAAAATGTAAACAAACTTGATGAAAATTCACACGTGCTACTAAAAATGCTTGTTAAATTATTGAGAATGCTCCAATTTGATTGAAAATGCTTGTAGATTACAAAAATGCTCATGAAATTATTGAAAATGCTCGAAAACCTGTTTTTAACGGTTACAAACGTATTGATATACATCTGAGCTACAAAACTGCTCATCAAATTATCAAAAATGCTCACGAACGTCAATTTAACAAAAAAATACGCGCAAACGTCAAAATATTGGAAGCGTATTCACCAAATTTAACAAAATAATACGCGCCTTCGCCGAAAAATCGTGAAACACCAAAAATCGACGCCCCTAGTAAATTCTACTGCACACTAATGACCTAACAGCGATTTTCTTGCTTAGCGATACGTCTCGATGACACAAATTTCATTTTACTTACATCTGCACGTCCTATCTCGTCCTGGATAAGGGTAAACTCGTCCTTATCCCATCCTTAACACATTATCTTCCCTGTTCCGGTCGACGTAATGGTTTTAGACGTTTATATAAGAATCCTGTATCACATACAGGACGGATTTTCTTCTTCGTATTCGTTGATTTTCATTTCGTTTCACACTGTATACACGTCGAATCAATAGAGATCTCTTATTTACCCAGAACTGGTAATGTTTAATTCAATGCTGGACCCAAGAAGCGACAGCGGACATAACTGACTATAAGAAAGTGTTTCTAACAAGACAAAGCCGTTTCGGCTTGTCTCCAACGTTGGAATTTGGAATTTGAAACGCCTGAATATCGATTGAAAACCTTATAAATAATGTAATCTCTTTTAATCGTTCCAAAGCTTATTCGAAACGCTCAAAAATTCGAACAAAACATTCGGAAAATCATCGAAATTTGTTTAATGATCTTTATACCGCTTGAAACGATTGGAAAATGTGTTTACAATAACTCATGAACACATTGAAATGGACTTAAAGTAATTGAGAATGCTTATTGGTAGAAAAAATGCTTCTAAATCTTTAAAAACGTTTAAAAAGTGTTGAAAATGCTTGAAAACTCATTTAAAATGCTTCTTGATTAAGAAAAATGTTCGATCAATAAACAATGCTTGTCAAACTGTTGAAAATTCTCAAAGGATACGAAAAATGCTTGTGATGCTATTGAGAACGCTGAAAATGCTCGAATACTAAGAAAAATGCTTAAAACGTTTCTAAATCATAAAAGTTACTCCTATGTTATGAGAAATGCATGTAAACCTTTTTAAAATTATCGTAAATGTTCGAAAAATGCTTGTTATACTATCGGAAATGCTCCCAGAATATAAAAAATTATTGTAAAACTATCGAAATTGCTCCCACGTTACGAAAAATGCTTGTAAATCTATTGGAAATGCTTCTAGAAAACGAAAAATGCTTGTAAAGCTAACGAAAATGTTCCCATAATATGAAAAATGCTTGTTAAACTATCAGAAATGCTGCCAGGATATGAAAAATGCTTCTAAACCTTTCGAAAATGCTCAAAATTTGTGTGAAAATGATCCCAGAATACGGAAAATGCTTGTAAAACTATCAAAAAGGCTCGCAGGATACGAAAAAAGCTGGTAAAACTATCAAAAATACTCCCATGATACGACAAATGTTTTCTAAACCTTTCGAAAATGCTCAAAAACATTGTGAAAATGTTCCCAGAATACGCAAAATGCTTGTAAAGCCATCGAAAATGCTCCCAGAATACGAAAAAAGCTAGCAAAACTATCAAAAATACTTCCAGGATACGAAAAATGCTTCTAAACCTTTCGAAAATGCTCAAAATTTGTGTGAAAATGATCTCAGAATACGAAAAATGGTTTTAAAATTATGAAAACTGCTTCCGGGATAAGAGAAATGTTTTTAGAACTATCGAAAATGCTTAAAATTCTCCCAGAATACGAAAAATGCTTTTAACACTATCGAAAACGCTCCCAGGATACGAAAAATCCTTGTTAAACTATAGAAAATGATAACAATAATGCTTGTAAAATCATCGTAAATGCCCCACGATACGAAAAATGCTCCTTAAACTTTCCATAATGACCTCAGAATACGAAAAATGCTCCTTAAACTATCGAAAATGCTCTCAGAATACGAAAAATGCTCCTAAAACTATCGAAAATACTCCCAGGGTACGGAAAATGCTTCCAAAACTATCGAAAAAGTTCGTGAAACTTTTTGGGATGCTTACAAACTTTTAATATGCTCTTAGAGTACTGAAAATGCCTGCGAAATTAACTATAATGTTTATAAACGCATCTGGGTTGCGAAAAATGTTTCTGAACCAATCGAAAAATAATCTACGTTACAAATAAAGAAAAAAAAAAAGCGTTGCGGCGTCGAAAAATTTCGTAACCGAATCCCGGGTCCTGTATCACCTTCCGAATATCGAAAAATTAATATTTGGACACTTTGCTTACGTCATATCCGAAATATTTCTTTGTTCCTGTCATCGTTCGTCATATCGATATAAAATAAACGAGAAAAAATCGATTATTTTGAGTTTGTACAAAGAAATCGATACAAGTAACGGCATCAAGTTTATATGAATCTATTGGTATTTTTTTGACATATCACCCTCACAGTCGATATCTCTATTCAGAAATAACAGAAAACCGCCATTACAGGTAGGTAGTTACCTATATATATATATATATACAAATAAGGGAATAGAAATCTCTCTTACCTGAATCGAACCGATTCGACGAGAGAATCTAATTAAAAACGGCACCCATGGTCAAAAAAAAAAAAGTTCGATGGCACCCTCACAATCACTATGAATATTTAAAACGCGTGTCGCTCCCATGAAACTCCATCCCGACGTCGATGCAACTTCAACAGGGGCAGTTATCGAACTGGCAATAGCGCCGCAACGTTGTGCGCTTGTGCCCCTCTCCTCTCCCTACTATTGCATTATGGATATTTTGTGTATACGGCCAATTCCTCTTTGCTACCGTAAGGGCGAGAGGAGACGGGGTAGGGGGCGGCCGAGGAATTTTTAAACAGGTGGCAGAACTGACTGGAATATCGGAGGGGTTTGGACGAAATGAAAAAGTCCGTTTTTATATTTGTATTATTGTTTTCTATAGCTTTGCTCGACAATCGATTACGATTTTAAGCCGGAAAAGAATCAATTTTTGAGATATTTCAAAATTTTTCTTCACTCATCAAAATTCTAAATAGTTTCCATACATTTTACATCGATTATGAACGTTTCAAATCACTTGCGGTCGTTTTTTATCAGCCTAGATCATTTTTTTAACCTCTATAGAGTATATTAGATCGTTTTGAAGGGGTTTTCAAGAACTTTTGGTCACCCCGTAATAATTTAGAACATTTTAGCCATCCTACAATATGTTATCTCGTTTTAAACCACCTTAGAACATGTTACATCGTTTTTTAGCACATTAGAACATGTTATATCGTTTTTTAGCACATTAGAACATGTTACATCGTTTTTTAGCCACATTAGAACATGTTACATCGTTTTATAGTCACATTAGCACGTTATATCGTTTTTAGCCACATTAGAACATGTTATATCATTTTTTAGCCACATTAGAACATGTTACATCGTTTTTTAGCACATTAGAACATGTTATATCGTTTTTTAGCCACATTAGAACATGTTATATCGTTTTTTAGCCACATTAGAACATGTTACATCGTTTTTTAGCACATTAGAACATGTTATATCGTTTTTTAGCCACATTAGAACATGTTATATCGTTTTTTAGTCACCTTGGAACGTGTTATATTATTTTTTACCCACATTAGAACAAGTTATATCGTTTTTTAGCCATATTGGAACATGTTATATCGTTTTTTGCCACCTTTGAACGTGTTATATCGTTTTTTAACCACATTAGAACATGTTATACCGTTTTTTAGCCACCTTGGAACGTGTGATATCGTTTCTTAGCCACCTTAGAACATATGACGACTTTAGAACATTTCAAATCTTTAGAACATTTTAGGTTGTCTTCTAGATTATTTTTTTAGCAACCTTAAATCATATATTAAACTTTATAGAACATTTTAAATAGTTTTTGAAGGTTTTTAAAAGCTTCAGATTTCTCCATAGGAATTTAGAACGCTTTAGATCATTTTTAGCCACTTTAGAACACTTTAGATCATTTTTTAGCCACTTTAGATCATATATTAGACTGTCTAGAATATCTTAGATCGTTTTTGAAGGTTTTTAAAAGCTTCAGATTTCTCCATAGGAACTTAGAACGTTTTAAAACATTTTTAACCACCTTAGAATATTTTAGGACATGTTATAGCCACTTTAGAGCATTTAAAATCATGTTTAAGCCTCTTTAGATTATTTTAGGTAGTATTTAAATGTTTTCCAACGTTTCAGATATTTCTTTATAAATACAGAACGTTTTAGATCATTTTTTAGCCGCGCCAGAACATGTTATAGCCACTTTAGACCATTGAAAATCATGTTTAAGCCTCTTTAGATTATTTTAGGTAGTATTTGAATGTTTTCCAACGTTTCAGATATTTCTTCATAAGTACAGAACGTTTTAGATCATTTTTTAGCCGCGGTAGAACATTTTAGAACATGTTATAGCCACTTTAGACCAGTTGAAATCATGTTTAAGCCTCTTTAGAACATTATAGGTAATATTTGAACGTTTTCAGAAGTTTCAGATATTTTTTTATAAATTTGCGACGTTTTAGATCATTTTTTAACCGAGCTAGAACATTTTAGGACATGTTATAGCCACTTTAGACCATTGAAAATCATGTTTAAGCCTCTTTAGATTATTTTAGGTAGTATTTGAATGTTTTCCAACGTTTCAGATATTTCTTCATAAGTACAGAACGTTTTAGATCATTTTTTAGCCGCGGTAGAACATGTTATAGCCACTTTAGACCATTGAAAATCATGTTTAAGCCTCTTTAGAACATTATAGGTAATATTTGAACGTTTTCAGAAGTTTCAGATATTTTTTTATAAATTCGCGACGTTTTAGATCATTTTTTAGCCGAGCTAGAACATTTTAGGACATGTTATAGCCACTTTCGACCATTTAAAATCATGTTTAAACCTCTTTAGATTATTTAAGGTAGTATTTGAATGTTTTCCAAAGATTCAGATATTTCTTTATAAATTCAGAACGTTTTAGATCATTTTTTAGCCGCATTAGGACATGTTTAAGCTTTTTTAGATTATTTTAGGTAGTACTTAAAGGTTTTCAAATTAAATATATAAATACAGAACGTTTTAGATCATTATAGATCATTTTCGAGCATTTCGAAATCCTTTAGATCGTTTTAAATAGTTATTTGAACATTAACATCAATTCAGAAGTTTCTAAAACAGTTTAGATCATTCCCTAACACCTTAGATCGTTTCTTTATGGTTTTTTCTATCATTCCGCACCGATTTAGATCATTTGTAGATTATTTTATACCATTAAATCGCCTTATGACACCATATATATATAGGGCTGAATACGTTTTCGCTGATACGGGGATTTTATGGTAACGGAAACAATGTGATTATTCGCAACCGTTATGGTTAACACTACATGTGTAAGCATAAGCTTGTTAATATCGATTCGTTTTGAGGGAATGTCGTGTTGATGAATAATGTCAAGGGATACGTTTTATCCAAAGATAACTCTTGGATAGAATTAATTGGGAAAAGTAATAAAAGACCAGCCAGATCTGTGCGTAGTAATTTGTCGAACACAATAAAGTCGCGCCGGTTATTTCGAGTGGAACAAAGCGGGAGTGTATGTTCTTGAATGGTGGTCTTTCCTTTTCTTGTACTATATTGATTTTCTTCTGTGGGAACCGGAGCGAGTCTCATATTAAAATATAATATATATATATATATATATATATATATATATATATATATATATATATATATATATATATATATATATACACAAACGAATTAAATACATTGGTTTTTGTACGAATCGTTACGAGAAAAACGATTTTTTTATCGTTTCTTGGGTGTATTGATAGTTTTGGATTATAAACTGCCCGACAAAAAATCAAAATTACGACGTTTTATAAAAAAATTCAGTAATACTAATTTCATAATACAAACATGAATTTTTATGAAAAAAAAATCGTTTATTTATGGTTGGTTGATCGTTTTGGGTCCTTTATAGTGTATACTGCCCGACAAAAAACGATTTCCGACGTTTTATAAGAAAAAAAATTCATTAACTCTAATTTCATAATACAAACATGAATTTTTATGAAGAAAAATCGTTTATTTATAGTTGGTTTATCGTTTTGGGCCCTTTATAGTGTATACTGCCCGACAAAAAAACAATTTCAGACGTTTTATAAGAAAAAAAATTCAGTAATACTAATTTCATAATACAAACATGAATTTTTATGAAAAAAAAATAGTTTATTTATAGTTGGTTGATCGTTTTGGGTCCTTTAGAGTGTATACTGCCCGACAAAAAAACGATTTCCGACGTTTTATAAGAAGAAAAATTCAGTAATACTAATTTCATAATACAAACATGAATTTTTATGAAGAAAAATAGTTTATTTATAGTTGGTTTATCGTTTTGGGTCCTTTAGAGTGTATACTGCCCGACAAAAAAACGATTTCCGACGTTTTATAAGAAAAAAAATTCAGTAATACTAATTTCATAATACAAACATGAATTTTTATGAAAAAAAATCGTTTATTTATAGTTGGTTTATCGTTTTGGGCCCTTTATAGTGTATACTGCCCGACAAAAAAGCAATTTCCGACGTTTTATAAGAAAAAAAATTCAGTAATACTAATTTCATAATACAAACATGAATTTTTATGAAAAAAAATCGTTTATTTATGGTTAGTTGATCGTTTTAGGTCGTTTAGAGTGTATACTGCCCGACAAAAAAGCAATTTCCGACGTTTTATAAGAAAAAAAATTCAGTAATACTAATTTCATAATACAAACATGAATTTTTATGAAAAAAAATCGTTTATTTATGGTTGGTTGATCGTTTTGGGTCCTTTAGAGTGTATACTGCCCGACAAAAAAACGATTTCCGACGTTTTATAAGAAAAAAAATTCAGTAATACTAATTTCATAATATAAACATGAATTTTTATGAAAAAAAATCGTTTATTTATGGTTAGTTGATCGTTTTAGGTCGTTTAGAGTGTATACTGCCCGACAAAAAAACAATTTCCGACGTTTTATAAGAAAAAAAATTCAGTAATACTAATTTCATAATACAAACATGAATTTTTATGAAAAAGAAATAGTTTATTTATAGTTGGTTGATCGTTTTGGGTCCTTTAGAGTGTATACTGCCCGACAAAAAAACGATTTCCGACGTTTTATAAGAAGAAAAATTCAGTAATACTAATTTCATAATACAAACATGAATTTTTATGAAAAAAAATAGTTTATTTATAGTTGGTTGATCGTTTTGGGTCCTTTAGAGTGTATACTGCCCGACAAAAAAACGATTTCCGACGTTTTATAAGAAGAAAAATTCAGTAATACTAATTTCATAATACAAACATGAATTTTTATGAAAAAAAAATAGTTTATTTATAGTTGGTTGATCGTTTTGGGTCCTTTAGAGTGTATACTGCCCGACAAAAAAACGATTTCCGACGTTTTATAAGAAGAAAAATTCAGTAATACTAATTTCATAATACAAACATGAATTTTTATGAAAAAAAATCGTTTATTTATGGTTAGTTGATCGTTTTAGGTCGTTTAGAGTGTATACTGCCCGACAAAAAAACAATTTCCGACGTTTTATAAGAAAAAAAATTCAGTAATACTAATTTCATAATACAAACATGAATTTTTATGAAAAAAAAATAGTTTATTTATAGTTGGTTGATCGTTTTGGGTCCTTTAGAGTGTATACTGCCCGACAAAAAAACGATTTCCGACGTTTTATAAGAAGAAAAATTCAGTAATACTAATTTCATAATACAAACATGAATTTTTATGGAAAAAAATCGTTTATTTATGGTTAGTTGATCGTTTTAGGTCGTTTAGAGTGTATACTGCCCGACAAAAAAACGATTTCCGACGTTTTATAAGAAGAAAAATTCAGTAATACTAATTTCATAATACAAACATGAATTTTTATGAAAAAAAAATAGTTTATTTATAGTTGGTTGATCGTTTTGGGTCCTTTAGAGTGTATACTGCCCGACAAAAAAACGATTTCCGACGTTTTATAAGAAGAAAAATTCAGTAATACTAATTTCATAATACAAACATGAATTTTTATGAAAAAAAATCGTTTATTTATGGTTAGTTGATCGTTTTAGGTCGTTTAGAGTGTATACTGCCCGACAAAAAAACAATTTCCGACGTTTTATAAGAAAAAAAATTCAGTAATACTAATTTCATAATACAAACATGAATTTTTATGAAAAAAAAAATAGTTTATTTATAGTTGGTTGATCGTTTTGGGTCCTTTAGAGTGTATACTGCCCGACAAAAAAACGATTTCCGACGTTTTATAAGAAAAAAAATTCAGTAATACTAATTTCATAATACAAACATGAATTTTTATGAAAAAAATAGTTTATTTATGGTTGGTTGATCGTTTTGGGCCCTTTAGAGTGTATACTGCCCGACAAAAAAACAATTTCCGACGTTTTGTAAAAAAAAAAAAAATTCAGTAATACTAATTTCATAATACAAAAACGAATTTTTATGAAGAAAAAATCGTTTCTTTATGGTTAGTGGATCGTTTTGGGCCCTTTATAGTGTATACTGCCCGACAAAAAAACGATTTCCGACGTTTTATAAGAAAAAAAATTCAGTAATACTAATCATATAATACAAACATTTCTTTATGAATTTTTATAAAGAAAAATCGTTTATTTATGGTTACTTGATCGTTTTGGGCCCTTTAGAGTGTATACTGCCCGACAAAAATCTTCAAAATCCATTTTTTTTAAATATATAATATAATGTTTTGAATTATATAAAACGGACATTTCTACATTTTATTTTCGTGGTTTATTGTGTGCTTTGGGTCCTTTAGAATGTATACTGCCCTACAAAAATAAATTCTAACGTTCTATCAAAAAAATTACTCCAAAATAAGACAAAACTAAAACAATTTTGGGCTTTAAATAGAAAAAAAAACAAATTTCGTCGCAGCTTTTGTGAAAACCACTATATAAATAGATCGTCCATTAGGGCTCGATAGCCCTATAGGAAAAGAAACCTTACTGTGCGTCAAGAAATTGTTGAGGGCGTACTGTTTTAGTCATCCCCAACGATAAATTCCGATCTTTTAGGGTTACAAATCGGTGTACTTTAACACCCTCGGAGAAACAGCTCGTTAATAATTGGAATTTCGTTCGAAAATTGATTTAGACAACAACGGAAATGCCGCAACGACCTCGATACTTGCGAGAAAAATGAGTTCGTACAAATTTGAACGTCAACTTTTTCACTAAATACCAAATTCTTGTCGTTTAAAACGAATTGCCATTGTATAAACGCCGAAGAATTTTTTTTAACACCCCGTATATTAAAACACCGATTTTCCACATTTTTTTTTCACGATTCGAATATATCCGCATCACATTTTAATGTGTCGATCCAAATTACGAAACAAACTATAAATAATACAAGTCCTAATACTTTGTACATTAGAAAACAATTTTTTCTCAATTTTTACTATATCCCCATCACATTTTATGCACGGGACATCCTGTATCTCCCTCTTTCTCTCCCTATCTCTCTCTTTTCCTCCCCCCCTCCCCCTCTCCTCCTTCCCCGCCCACCCATCTCTCACCCATCCCTTCCCCACTCTCCATCACTCGCACCCATCACTCCTTCACTTCTCTCTCTTTCTCTCAATATAAATATATTTTCGTCACACTGTATATTTTGAGATACATTTTTCTGCATTTTACTACATTCCCAACAATTTTTGTTGTATCGAAAAATGCGTTTTAAATGAATAATGTTTATTTACGATACATCCTGTATATATATAAATTTTCGTAACATACTGTATATAGAGTAGGGAACCACAAATAGGTTACGTCCTGTATATATGGATGTATGTATATATTTTCGTAATATCTTGGATATTGAATCACATACAAGCGACATCCCGTATATATATATATATATATATATATATATATATATATATTTCTTCAACATCCTGTACATTAAATGACATATTTTAAATAAACTCGCATATTTTATTTTGTTTTATAATAATGACAAACCCTGTATGTATTTATATAGGATTATAAACACGTGATTTCGTTATATATTTATATAACCATTTTGACCACACCCCGTACATGAATACCCAAATTTGACATTTGAAAACAAAATGTTTGAAAAACCCTGTATGTACATGTAGTATAATCCACGTAACCGTATTTAAATTTCCTTATCTCTCTACCACAACCGAGCGCCCAAAAGTGTACACAATATTGGTTCGAAGATTACGTCAACCGAACGAAATATTCTGACCCTAAACGAACAATCAAAATGATTGATGATCGTAACGATATCGACGAAACTTTTTTTCAGTCTCCATCGAATCGTCTACGAACGTTTTATTCTCCTATTAGGGAAAATAATTTTTTTACGACCCCTATATATTCAAGTTTAAGTGAAATTATTATCAATAACTTAATTACAAGTGGTCATTTCACCTCTTTTGACCGACACCCCGATTAGGAAGGAATAGCTAATAGGTTAACCGACGCCGTCACTTTATGTGCGAAAGGCTTTAACCTAATTATTCCTATCTGACCCTACCGTTACCCTTAAGGGTCCTCAAAGGGATATAATTCTTATAAATAATATACTGAATCTATTAAAAAAATGATTAATTTAGTAATCACAAAATTATATTTAAATCGATACTAAAATCGATTAATAAAATTTCTAATGTACGTTCAGCTTTGTATAAACAAAAGTTTTTCCAACATAATTGTTAATATATTTATTTATTATACATATTTTTAATTATAAATGAATAGATTGTCGTTTTTTAAATTATTATTTAACTATAAATAATTTTTAATAACATTATTTATGGAATATAATAAAATTCTAATGTACAAAACTCTCTTTCATTAACTGTGTTATAGTTCTTTATTAGCGCTTTTGAAAACGCGCCTCAGTTGATATATCATTACCGTTTTATTAGTGTTTGCTATTACAATATTCGTATATTTGAAATGAATATTAAAATTCGATTAATAATCGAGTTTTTACTGAAATTGATGTAATTTTGTATTTATTCACACATTTTTTAGTAAAAAGTGTTTACTAGAAACTAATTAAGGTCATTAAATTCATAGTAACAAATTCTTGTAATGAATTTTTAGAAACGCGCTTCTATTCTATCATAATAAAGTGTACGCTATATCAGCTTTCGATATATGACAATTGAAGCTGACGTTTATGTATTTGACGTTTCAATTTACACATCATTAAAAATATAAGTGACGAAAAACTAACAAAAATCGTATATTTTTCAAAATAAATTTAGTAAAAAGGGCACAACATAGCACGATAAGGTTAAAAAATACTTAAATAATTCAGTATAGTAATTGTGGATAATAGTGAAGTGATAAAACTATGGGGCTCACCATATCTGCAGTATTCAATAGATTATTTAGTAAAAAACCCATGAGGATATTAATGGTGGGATTGGACGCCGCAGGTAAAACGACGATCCTATACAAATTAAAACTAGGAGAAATCGTAACCACGATACCAACGATCGGTTTCAACGTAGAAACAGTGGAATACAAAAACATATCTTTCACTGTTTGGGACGTCGGCGGTCAAACGAGAATCAGAAAACTTTGGAGGCATTATTTCGCCAATACCGACGGTTTGATTTTCGTCGTGGATTCCAACGATAGAGACAGAATCACCGAGGCCGAAGAGGAATTACACAATATGTTAGGAGAGGAAGATTTGAGAGACTGCATTTTATTGATATTCGCTAATAAACAGGATTTACCGAATTCAATGACTACTGCCGAATTGACGGATAAACTGAAATTGCAAGCTCTGAAGAACCGGAGATGGTTCATACAAGCCACTTGTGCTACGCAAGGGAACGGGTTGTACGAAGGCTTGGATTGGCTATCTAACGAACTGGCTAAATAAATTTAAGAAGATAAGTTCTAAACGGGGCTATTTTTATCAGTTGTATTCGTTTGTAATAATAATATATATAAAAAAAACTGTTTTTGCTTGAGTTTTTTTGTTTAAAAGTGTTTCAGCGATGTTTGGAGTGGTTTAGCCATTTAAGTGTATCGGCGATGTTTAAACTCACGACAAGAATATTTATTACTCTAATTTCGATAATTTAATCATTTTTTTGGGTTTTTCCATATTATTCTCCTGAATATGTAATAAAAGGTAAGTGAAAAGCTATTGAATCAATTTTATGTTAGATTCTTGTTTTTCAATCGAAAAAATACATCAATTATGAGTTTGAAATAGAAAAATTTTTGTTTATTGAAAAGTTATTTTTAACAAGGTTTCAACCCTTCAAAGGTGATTGTTATTAAAAATTTTCATTAATGCTTAGTAAGTTTCACGAGTTTTGAAATAGATGGCGCAATATATTTTTACAATGAAAAAAAAGGTAAATAAGATTTAATTTGATGAAAAATTTTTGTTATTTTATTAATAAAGACCAATTTAGCTTACGTATTTGATTTATCGATTATTTTAAAAAATTGTGGTTTGTAAACTTTCCACGATTTAAACTGGGTGCACCATCTATACCAGAGTGTCCAAACTAAATAGTACAAATAACTAATTTCTTTTTGTCCGGAAAATTTAGATGAAAAGTTTAGGTATTATCGAAAAGATAGGGCTACGTGTAATAAAAAAGAAAATTCAACAATGGAGGACTATTAAAGTAATACCAGGTGCGCCGTCTACGCCAAAATAGCCCAACTACATCGTACAATTTACTAATTTCTTTTTGTTCAGTAGATTCGGGTGTAAAGTTTGGTTATTATCGAATAGATCGCGCTACATTTAGTATAAAAAGAAAATTCAACAATGAACAACTATTATAATAATACTGGGTTCTGGCCATCTATGCCAGAATGTCCCAACTATTTCCTTAAATTTTCTAATTTCTTTTTGTATAGTATATTCGGGAATAAAGTTTGGATATTATCAAATAGATGGCGCTACGTGTAATAAAAAAGAAAAACTCAACAATGGAGGACTTTTAGAATAATACCGGGTGCGCCATATATGCCAAAATGTCTCAACTACATCATACAATCTACTAATTACTTTTTGTACTGTAGATGTGGTATTAAAGTGTGGCAATTATCGAATAGATGGTGCTGCTGGTATCGAAAAAATAGGGTAATCTGATTACAAACAATAGAGAATATGTTAAAATATATTTATTGACATCAAAAACACCTTTAGACAGATAAAAAAAATAAAAATGAATAAAAAATGTTCATTTTTCAAATTTTCATATTTTGGCCTTTGCACTCTTGGACTTTTTCAATCCCTGAGCGATTCTATCGCCCAAGTCTTCGTCGACCTGTCTGAAATGTTGCACCTGTCGCTGTTGAATAAAGTCCGAAGCGTCGGATAGATGGCCCACTATATTCGATACCAATCTCTCCTTCTCCTCTTTGTTCAACGTTTTCCTCCAAAAGATTCTCGGCTGACTGAAGTTATCAGCGTCGCCCGTCTCGTATCTGCAACACGACATGACGACATCTATGTCGTTATCGAAAAAAAGTACGAGGGATTCGGAAAAAATAAAATAGAACTCGATACTATCTAATATCCCCTCGTACGTCAGATATATAAAAAAATTCTTCAGATGTGACATAATCCCAAATATTTTTCATAGATGGGGATAGAATACGATATATACGAGGCGTCAATAAAAAGTAAATTAGAAAAACAAAATAAACTATTAACGCACCCCGGTATCTAATTTTTTTATAAAATTTTAATGAAATTGAATTTTTTTGATGTAGAAGACTCAAATTGTGGAAAAAAGTTGTCTAGCGATTTCCATCATATAAATGCTAATTAAAAAACTACGAGGTGTGTTCAAAAAATAAAGTAAACGATATTAAAGCCCCTCGTATCACATGGATATTAAAGAATTTATCCAACATGAAATAATTTAAAGTATTTTTCATAGATGGCGATAGAATACGATATATACGAGGCGTCAATAAAAAGTAAATTAGAAAAAAAATGAAACAAATAAACTATCTCTAGAATTGAAACGATTTTATTCGACCCTCGTATGAAATTTAATCGGTGATATATATCGAATGGGAAACAAGTCGTGTGCAAAAATGCATAAATGAAAACGCGATTTTTATCAATAGATAAATTGTTTATAAGCTGGAATAATTTATTTTCAACAAATTGATAAATTCGAAATAAAATTGAAATTTTTAGAATAATTTTCGATCCACACTGTATCTAAACGATACCAGAACGAATATCGCCCGAAATGACTTGCGATTTTTTTTTCAAATATCGAAATATTTGTTTAAATATTACGCAAAACGAAATCGATAACCTCGAAAAAAGCGAAAAAGTTATTTAATTTCGTAATATTTTGAAAATAATCAATCAAACTTATGACATAAACACCGATTTCATTTTATTTAACACGCAAATGAGACCTCAGGGTCACATTTAGGTCGAAAAATTGATAAAAACAAAAAAATACAATTCAATAACGAGCTACGTATATAGCCCGGGTAGCGGTTGTTTCTGAACAAACTTAAAGACCAGAAAAACATCTCGACGAGGTATATAGAGCTGGAAGAGATTATTACTCAATCAAAAAAGACTAAAAATCAATAAAATACCGATTTTTGTGTCACTAGAAGCAAAAACCGTTAAAAATTGATAGCAACGATTAAAAAAAATCAAATAGATTCAATATTTTTGAGTCCCACTATACGTTAGAGTGTCATACAATGTCTGGCGAAGTATATAGCTCGAGGAGCGTTTATTATTTAGTCAATATATCGCCATAAATCGAGGTTAAAATGCAATACAACGCCCGACGAGGTTTATAGTCAGAGAAACGGTTGTTTTTCGTCGAAAACTGTAGGTACAATTAAAAAACGAATAAAAATTTGTTGTTTGACATAAAATTGATGAATAAAATCAAGATCTAAACGTGAAAATTTTAATTTTAGCTTAAAATCGAACTAGAACGTAATACAATGCCCGTTAACTCATCTAGTCCGACAAACGGTTGTTTTTTTCGTCAAAAATTGTAAAAACCATTTAAAAAACTCGAGGAATCTCATTTGACGTTAAATTTTCGATGAAAAGCATAAATACGTCAGAAAAACGATAAAAACCTTCATAAAACTCATTTGACACCAAAATCTCATTAAAAATGAAGAACTAGAAGTAAAAATATCAATTTCAGAATAACTAGAGCTTGAAATCGAACTGTAATGCAATACAATGCTCGACGAGGTAAATAACCCGAGGAGAGATTGTTTTTTCGTCGAAAACTGTTAAAAATTTTTCAAAAAACTCCAAGAATCTCATTAAAACATCAAATTATTGATCAAATTAGTTGAAAAAATGAATAAAATCGTCAAAAAAAGACTAAAAACTTCCGTAAATCTTATTTGCCACCAAAATCTTAATAAAAATGAAGAACAAGAAGTGAAACTCTCAAATTTAGAGTCACTAGAGCTTAGAATCAGACTGGATTATAATACAACGCCCGACGAGATATATAGCCCGGGAAGAGATTGTTTTTTCTCCAAAAACTGTGAAAACCATTAAAAACCCTCAATTTAGATCAAATTTTCAGTAAAAATAGTCAAAAAAACGTCAAAATACAAACAAAAACGATTTTTTTCCAAAAATTTCTTACCTGAAAGCCTCTCCGGAAACGGTAAACGCCGGATCCAATGATTTGGCAACTTGATCGTTCTGCGGGCCCCCGAAACTGTTGGGGAAATAATTGGGCGCCCCTCCTTGGTTATTGACGTTCATGAAACCGTCCCTCTGGTAGTTGCGCACCTTGAACGGACAATTAACAGGTAATTGTAGATGATTCGGCCCCAAACGGTGGCGGTGCGTGTCGGAATAAGCGAACAAACGACCCTGTAACATCTTATCGGGGGAGGCGGCTATGCCGGGCACCAGATGTGAGGGGCTGAAAGCTATTTGTTCGACTTCGGCGAAATAATTCTCGGGGTTGCGATTCAATACCATCGTGCCGACTTTTATGAGGGGATATTCGCTTTGGGGCCAGACTTTCGTCAAATCGAAGGGGTCGAATGGGGATTTTTGAGCTTGTTCGGGCGTCATTACTTGAATCGAAAGCGTCCATTTCGGGTATTTACCTTCGGCGATTGCGTTGTAAAGATCTCTTATACCTAAATTGATATTTTTAATAATAAAATATATCGGACGCACCTCGTATATGTTAATTTAATTGACATATGTAAGAATAGAAATACGTTAATGACGCATTGTCGAACGTACTCTGTGGAATTTATGGATATAATCGATTGTTATTAGTGAATCGATTATTTGTTACGTTGGAGTCGTGAGATTTGTATTGTAGAACGTACTTGTTATGTCAATTTGACGTACAAACAGAACGCGCGTTATTTTTTCAATCGATTATTATGTGAATTAATGTCATATTTCGATTGTTTTCATGGAATATTTTTGTTGAATTAATTCGCCAGTACATTACGTAGATATTCCTATTGAATGCTAATAGAAAAAATAAACATAAACGTAAATTATGATAATTGGAGTTATTTTTAGAAGCTACATCATGAAATTACTTGAAAATTATCGTTGTTTCGGATTTTATTTCGAAAAAACTTCAAAAAATTCACTATAAAGTCAAAATTTCGAATTATTTGTCAAAGAGCCTATTTCAAGACCTGATTTAGTACCTAGGGAACGATAAATATTATAACTTAGTAGAAACCCAAGATTTCAAAGAAAATCTTGAGGGAAATTTTGAAAAATTTATTATAAAGTCAAAATTTCCAATTATCTATTAAGTAGCCTATTTTTAGACCCGATTTAGTACCTGGAGAATGATATATATACAGACACAAACTCAACTCAATGTTAACTCGAAATTTCAAAAAAAATCTTGTGGAACATTTCAAAAACTAAATATAAAGTCAAAATTTCGAATTATCTTTAAAAGTAGCCAATTTTTCGACCCGATTTAGTACCTAGGGAACGATAAATATAAGTATAGGAACGTAATTTAGTATAGACTCCAGGTTTTAGGGAAAATCTTGAAAATTTCGAAAAAAAAACCCAAAAGTTCTCTATTAAGTCAAATTTTTCAATTATCTTTCAAAGTAGCCTATTTTATAACCAGATTTAGTACCTAGAAAACGAGAAATATTATGATAGAGACGTAATTTAGTAAAAACTCGAAATTTCAAAGAAAATCTTAAGGAGAATTTCAAAAAAACTCCAAAAAATTCACTATAAAGTCAATATTTCGAATTATCTGTCAAAGTAGCCTATTTTTAGACCCGATTTAGTAGCTTTGGAACGATAAAAATACAGATGGATACGTAACTTATTATAAATTCGAGATTGTAAAGGAAAGTTTCAAGAAAATTTCGAAAAAAATAAGAAAAACAAAACTCACTGTAATCTGGATCGGTAGCTGACAGCTCTTCTGCCTTTTTCACGTCGAGATTCTTGATCCCCTGCTCGGTCCTATAATGGAACTTGCAGAAATGCACTTTACCATCTTTATTGATCAATTTAAAGGTATGAGAACCGTATCCATGCATGTGCCTGTAACCGTCAGGTATTCCTACCGAGAAAATTACAAAGTCACACAATTTCCCAACCGAATTTTCCCATTTTCTCCCACAGAAATATTTATATATCTACCTCTATCCGAAAACAGGAACATCATTTGATGCATCGTCTCCGGTCTGAGCGACATAAAGTCCCAAAACATGTCGGGGTCCTTGAGATGAGTTTGGGGATTCCTCTTTTGCGTATGGATGAAACTTGCGAAGAAAATCGGATCCCTGATGAAGAAAATCGGCGTGTTGTTTCCCACCAAATCCCATATACCGTCCTCGGTGTAAAATTTAACGGCGAATCCCCTAGGATCTCGAACCGTATCGGCGGAACCGGATTCGCCGCCCACCGTCGAAAACCGTACGCCAATCGGGGTTTTCTTACCGATGGCCGAAAAAACTTTCGCCGCCGTGTATCTACGGGAAATTCCGGGGTTAAAAAATTGATAGTTTCGAGGGGGGAATTACTGAAACTTACTTGGTGATGTCATTGGTTACTTCGAAGTATCCGAAAGCCCCGGCTCCCTTAGCGTGGACGACTCGCTCTGGGATACGTTCCCTATCGAAATGGGCCAATTCGTCTACGAGATTTTGGTCTTGGAACAGGAGAGGACCTCTGGGTCCGACGCTCAAGGAGGCGGCGCGTTCTCCTATAGGAATACCGAAACCGGTCGTAACCGATTCGGTCTAGTGGAAAACAAAAGTGAAAAAATCATGGCTTTCAATAGAAAAAAAAAATGATTGGAAGGAATGTATCATGCCTAAAGTTTGATAAAAAGGCATTTTAAGTGGATAAAAGGAGTTGACAACATTGTAAAAACTTTATTAGGCCTATAAGTCAAAAGAAAGTAGATGACAGCAATAAAATGATTGGAAGGATTTTATGCCCTTGTAAAAGCTTTTGTTATGACTAAAGTTTAATGATAAGAAGGCGACAACATTATACACACGCTCATTATTCATCAAAAAAATAAATAAAACTAATAAATTAGATATAATTTTATGAAAGGACTACCCTTGTATTCATAATAAAATTTTGTAATTCACTGAAATATGTTTAATCATTACATGAATTTGTGCTCAGTCATCATCTAGAATGTACTATATACACTTATTTTACAAAATATCATTATTTTTACGAATTATAAAGTAAATTATTCAAAAAAAAAACAAAATAAGACTTTCCATTTATGAAAATGCTAATATCTAAAAACCTTGAGATATATTAACGTAATTTTATAGAGACAAACTCGATTTGTAACGAATTTTAACCATGACCTACAAAAAGTTGAAAACCCGATGGAAAGTACGAAAAAAGAAATTAATATGAGAAGTTCTACTTATATTATCACTTAAATTGATAAAAAAATCGTGAAAAGTAGTAAAAAATATCGAAATTATAGAAAAATATCTTTTGTTTTCAAAATAACTGATGACCTTTAATCTCCCAACTTAAATCTCGACGCAATAAAAACCTAGATTTAAAAGAAAAAATTACGTAAAATAGTCACTTACTTGTTGTACATTTTTCTTGTATTCGTTGAGTTGATTAGTTGCAGCATCTCTCTGCGCCATTTTCTCGTTTCGAAATACCCAAATCGAGAGTATTAAACAAAAATATTTGTTCGAGATCAAGCACTTGCCCTCTTATATATATATATATATGAACTTCGGTTTTGATTATAAATTTAAAAACTGGTTATTGTTGATAACGATGTTTATAGTGGGGATACGATATCGCTGTTGTTTATCAACTTTGAACCTTATACGTGTGTAATATATTGAATATTCTCACTTAATTAACTTTAACTATACAAATTAAAACTTTGTTTTGAGTTATTTACTCCATATATCTATTCTTCTTTTTTGAAAACAATCAATTTGACATAAGTACGTTAGTGAAAACTACGCTTTACTATTATTACTAAATATGTATATGATAAGTGCGCTCGGTAATGAAAATTAATATACTTTATTAAGATTATTTGATAATTCAATACAAAAATGCTATTTTCATATTAATCACCCGAATTCACTCCAATTTATTGTGAATATAATGAGAAAAAACAAAATACGTATTAACTTTGTAGGGTATTATTGACGAACGTATTTAATGAACGTGAAACGTCAAAAGTATTAAAGTACATCGTTTATAATCGATTATTTGCATTTCTATAACTATTAGTTATACTTTTAAAATATAATTTTATCAATTAATCATCGTTTTTTTAGTGGATAAATATTTTAATTGAAGAATTTCGTTCATATTATAATCAAAATTATATTTTCGATATTAAAAAATTAAAATAGTGTTGATAATAATCGAATGATTAGAATCGATTATATATTTTTTAATAATCGTATTCGCAGTTATGGAATCTGTCATTTCAATTGTAGACATTGCGTGTGCTTGTTCTCTTTGAGCTAAGGCCGATTGGCGACTTGCACAAATTATAACATTTAATTAAAAAATACCATGGCTTCGACTACCGAAATCGCTTGTGTATATTCAGCACTTATTTTAGCTGACGACGACATCGCCATAACTGTAAGTATTATTTTTATACAACCATATTTATATAAATTTCAAATCCTTGTAATATTTTCGAAAATATAAGTAATCGGTGTTAATACGATATAAATTTTTAGTTTTACATATTTATTTTTTGAGTTTTTAATAATATTTTTGTAATAATCATGTTTTTACCCCACACATATAAGCCGGCCCCTTCTGTTGTAGATATAGAAAGGGGTGTGCTAGTTGTGGGTACAGCAAAGTCTTTTTTTGTGTATGGTAGGACGGTTTCAATCAGTTCGCTACCAAAGGAAAATCAGAAACAATTTCTTCGACTTGATTTTCATATAATTCGAGTAATATAATGATTTTCTATCTACAGGGTGAGAAAATACAGACTATACTTAAAGCCGCCAACGTTGACGTGGAGCCTTACTGGCCGGGGCTTTTCGCTAAAGCTTTGGAAGGCGTTAACGTGAAAGAATTGATCACTAATATCGGTTCGGGGGTTGGAGGTGGTGGTGCGGCAGGTCCAGCAGCAGCTGCAGCTCCTGACGCTGTGGCCGCAGCTGCTCCCGCTAAAGAGGAGAAGAAAAAGGAATCAGAACCCGAGGAATCTGATGATGACATGGGTCTTGGACTTTTCGATTAATAAAAACGTTTTATAAATTTTTTTTAATGTGTTTTATTTACCACATTCTCAAAAAAAACAACCACGTGGTTTTACAATAAAACTACGTGTATACAGGTTAGGTCTCTTATTTATTACATCCACTAAACAAAATTCAACTAAACTATAGTTAAAAATATTTATCTATTAGTCCTGGATGATTGCGTAGAGTGGTTAAGACCGGTTAAGTAGTAGATAAAACGCGTGATATAAAATAAGAAGAATGACAGTTATGAATTTGAGGTTGGATATGTTTGTGAAATGTTAAAATTGTTTTTGTAAAAAATGGCAGAAGCTGTTGGAAATTGGTGCCTTATAGAAAGCGACCCAGGTGTTTTTACGGAATTAATACAAGAATTCGGTAATCGTGGTATTTTTATCGTAAATATAATTTGTTTTAACCGCTCATAATTTTGTAGGTTGTAAAGGGGTACAAGTGGAAGAATTGTGGAGCCTCGATGGGGAACAGTTTAATAATTTAAAGTAAGGATTTGTTTTTTCGTGGAAATTTGTCGTGAAATTCGTGTGGGAATTTAGAGGTTTTTCGAAGTCGTTTTGCGAGATTTATGTGGAAATTACTGTTTTTTGCGTGTTTTAATGCAGTTTAATGAGAAAATTCACTAATTTTTCGTGGTTTTGACTAAATAGATGAGATTCATATGGAAAATTAACAAAAGTTTTTGATCTTACTAGTTTTTTTGGTCCAATAAATGAAATTCATGGGGAGATTTACAGGATGTTTTTGTTTTTTAGTTAAATACCAGAGATTCATGGAGAAATTCACTTGTTAAGGCAAATCGCGAGATTCCTGGATATTTGTGTTTTATAGTTAGATATTTACCTTCTTAAGGCACATTCACAATATTCGTGGAGAATTTAAGTGATTTTTCCTGATTTTCAAGCATATTTACGAGATTTATGGGGAAATTTACTTTTTTTTAAATTTACATTTTTAAGTAGTTTCGTGGGAAAATGGAATGGTTTTGTAGTTTTAGGCAGATTTGTGGGAAAGTTTGATCCATTTTTTGTAGGTTTAAAGCAGATTCGGGAGATTTATGTGAAAATTTACAAGTCAAATTAAAGTGAAATTTACTAAATTCTCGTGGTATTAGGCAAAATTAATGGATATATTTACCGAATTTCTATGTTTTCAGGCTGATTTATGGAAAAATTATTAGTTCAATATCTGAAATTCATGGATAAAAGACTGAATATTTGTGTTTTTAGTTCAATACATGAGATTTATGTGAAAATTTACTGATATTTGGTGTTTTAAGGCAGATCTTCGAAGTTTGTGGGGAAATTTGCTGGATTTTTATGTTTTTAGAAAGATTTATGGGGAAAATCACTCAATGTTTTAAAGGGAGATTCCTCGAATTTCTAGGCAGGTCTATGGGAAAATTTACTCAACCTTTTATATTTTTAAGGCAGAATTATAAGATTTATGGGGAAATTAACTGTTTTTTTCAGACCTATACACGGTTTGATATTCCTCTTCAAATGGACTAAAGACGATGATCCATCGGGATCTTTAGTCCAAGATAGCCGATTAGAAAAAATCTTTTTTGCCCGACAAGTAATAGAAAACGCATGCGCGACTCAAGCCATCCTCAGCGTATTATTAAACTGTCGACATCCCGATTTAAAATTGGGCCCGACGTTGACGGAACTCAAAGATTTCTGTCAAGGTTTCGACGCCAACATGAAAGGTGAATCGATCCCCCTCAACCCCCACGAAAAGTAGAAAATAGTTTTAACGAGTCGTTTTTACAGGTCTAACCATAAGTAACTCGGTAGTTATAAGGACAGTTCATAATTCGTTCGCCAGAGAACAGATTTTCGATTTCGGTCCTTCGGCGGGACAAAAAAACGAAGACGTGTTCCATTTCGTGAGTTACGTACCGATCGACGGGCGTCTGTACGAATTGGACGGTTTGAAACAGGGCCCCATCGATTTGGGGGCCGTACCCGCCGATACGGATTGGACGGAGGCGGTCAGACCGGTTATATCGAAGAGGATACAAAGGTGGGTGGCGGTGGCCGTCTTATTTTGTTTTTCGGGGGTGATTTTTTTTCATTTTTTTTTGTTTGTTCAGGTATTGCGAGGGGGAGATCCATTTCAATTTGATGGCTATAGTCAGCGATAGGAAAATGTTGTACGAAAAGAGGATCGAGGAATTGGAAAAGCAGAAGGATACTGAGGAGGAGATAACTAGATTGAGGATTCTCGTCGCCGAAGAGGAGAATAAGAGGCGTCGATATCATATCGAGAATATACGGAGGAAGCACAATTATTTGCCGTTGATCGTTGAAATTTTGAAGGTTTTGGCAAAGGAGGGGAGATTGGTGAGTTTGTACGAGCAGGCGAAGGAGAGGAGCGTCAAGAGGCAGAAAATGAAAGGATCCAGTTGAAATTTCGACGTTTCGTATGATGATTCGGGTTTTAGCGATCGAAAAATCTATCGGATGAAATGTGTTTTGCTCTTTTTTGGATTTTGAATAAAAAAAATTTTCAACTACACCTCGTATATTGATCCCAACGCCATTTATAAGAAAATTCTGCGATTTTTTTCAGAAAAATGTCATATATCCGTGAAATACGAGGGGATATTATTGATTAATATAGTTTTTCTTATTATCTTTTGAATATACCCCGTATTTTTTATATCGGCGTATATGTAATGATAAAAAAGATTTTTTTCCAATATAATTTAGCGCCATCTTCCAATTTCCATTAAAAACCTATATAAAATTTAATACGAGGGTACCTTGATAATTTAATTAGTTTTTTTCTAATTTATTTTTTTAAGGACACCTCGTATAATAGTTTCGACATCATTTTTAAGAAAATCCCTCGA
The DNA here is from genome assembly GCF_026230105.1 of Diorhabda sublineata. NCBI lineage: Eukaryota > Metazoa > Arthropoda > Insecta > Coleoptera > Chrysomelidae > Diorhabda > Diorhabda sublineata. Next base: position 35,337,915 of record NC_079477.1, read on the forward strand.
GTTTTAGCGTATTTTGATGAAAATTTCATATCTTAAAATACGAGGGGATATTATTGGTTAAACTTTTTTTTGTTACTACTTTTTTAATAGTATTTAATTTTTGTTCACGGGGCTTTATCGATAGAAACAATTCCAATTACACTTAAACCACATCAACACCAAAAAAAATCTATTTCCACTGTAAATTTATATATATATATATATATATATATATATATATATATATATATATATATATATATATATAATACGAAGGTGCTTTAATAATTTTTGTGGTACTACATTTTTTAATCGCTCCTCGTATATTTTATTTGCGTTTATAAGGCACGATCGATATTTTTTTAAAAATTTGTGAAAGAAAATAGGAAAAATATTGGATGGGAAAATTGGTTTCGTGTTGTACACTGAGAGAAAAAAATAAATACGCTGAAATATTAACAAAAAATTTAAATACATACTGAGAAAAAAAATTTTTATTAAATATACATTATAAAGTTTGGAAAAATTGTCACGTCACTGTCAAATCGCCATTTTTGTACACATACCTACGTAGAGCCTTGGATTTGGTCCGTCGCAATAATAAATGTTTAACAACACCTACGAAAAACGTGAAAAAATTATGTAGACCCAGAAAAATAGCGAAAAACACGCGTACACTAAGAAAAACTTTATATAATTTGATAATCGAATAAAAACCGCGAAATATTGGAGACTCGTACATACAGGGGGGAGACGAAAAATCGTACTCACTTCTCAAATTCGATCTCTTCTTTCTCGGTACTTTATTAGAGACCATGTTCGCGAAAAGTTCATACAATTTGTACTCGTTGATGCCGCTGAAATTCGAAGCGTACTTTTTCCAATTCACCGTCCTGTAATCCTTCTCCTTATTATAAAACATCCTGGGGAATAAAGAACGAATATCATACAGTGAAAGCGAAAACTTTCGTTTTTACTCACATTTTCACCAGATCGGTTTTTATTTCTTCGTAGGTTTCTCTGAGGAATAATCTGGGGTGGACGTATTTGTACCAGGAATTGAACAATTTTTTCGGGGGTATGTTGTCTAATAGATGGGATAATTGGCGCAACTGGGAGATATTGAGGGAAACTTCCTCCAAATCTTCTACTTTTTCTTTTCCTACGAGAAGGATGATAAGGATTAAACGATTGCGAAAATGTACACTGAGATAATTAAACGAAAAAAAATTACAGTCATTCAGAAGGTCCAAATTTTAAGAAAAAAAATGGATTATACACTAAGAAAAAAACGCAAAACGATACACACATAAGAGTATAGTCTGAAATTAAAGCGCGAAATATTAATAATGAAATTATTGTCGATTTATTTTATCACTCACCTGTGACCTTCAAAATCCCTTCGATTAATCGTTTACTCAAATCGATATTCCATTCGATTCTAGTCTCGTTAAGCCCGTTCTCCAACATGAAAAGCCGTCTTTGTATGGCCATCGGCCTACGGCCCAATAATACAGCCAAATCTTGATACGACCTATTCGAACAGCTGTCCCTCATAAATTTCAATATTTTCTCGTCTTCTTCTTCGGTAAACCTGCCCAATTTAACTGTTTTCTCGCTATACAATCTCTGGAACCTCAAATGTACATAAAAAGGATTCCTCTGGTCCAATTTATGAGACAGATACTGCATAAATTTTATCTTCTCTCTCCGTCCCATGCATTTGGGTAATTTGTAAAAAACCGACGGTTCCAAATTCAAATCGTGATCCTAAAAAACAACAAGAAATTAATTATCCCCCCCCAAAAAAATGCGAAACACTCACTTTGCAAAAATTCGTCCAATTCTCTTTGATCTGTTCGTCTTCTTCTTTGCTATAGGGCCCTGTCTTGGCGTTAAGTTGTTTACCGCGTTCGGTTTCGTCTAGCGTGGGTTTGCTAGGTCTCTGGATATCGTGGAGAGGGGGTATATAATCGAAAGGCAACTTTATGTAAAGTTTTGCGAGTATTTGCTTCTCGTTTCCATCTATATAACACGAATCAAACGATAGACGAAACATTGAAAATCGCCACATTTATTTTCGTATTACTGATAGAAAATTCAAAAACATGACGTCTTCACATGAATCTAACCACATTTATATGCTAAAGCGAAATAAAAACGGCCACATAAATAATTTAAAACGAGCCACGTGAATTTTGAACCTCATAAATAATTTAAAAGAAGCCACATGTATTGAAAATTGAATTTGAAACAAAGAATTCAAAAAACAGATAATTCTACTCGAATTTAACCACATTTATATGCGCAAACGAAATATAAAAACATCCACATAAGTCGGGGCTTCTTAAACTGTGGGTCGCGACCCCCAGGGGTGTCGCGAGACTACTGAAAAAGGGTCGCAAAGATCTGATACTTTTCAATCATTATAAATAAAATTTTAAAATTAGTATACACACTACGTACAAATATAAATACAAATAAAAATCATACAAAATACTATTGTAGTTTTATTATAACTATTTTTTGAAAAAAGTGGCAATGCAAAACTGTTATGTAGGGCCTATAAATGAAAATATGGAAGTAGCATTTAAAATAATAAATACAACGCGCTCCTCGATTTTCAACTGAACGTTTATATGGAGGAGGGGGTCATTTAAAATTTCCTAAGCTTGAAGGGGGTAGCTATATAAAAAAGTTTAAGAAGCCCTGACATAAGTAATATAAAACAAGATGAATTTACTAAAATACGAATTGTAAAAAGATGATTGAGTAAAATGAAATACCAGCATCCATCTCACTGTTTTTATAGACAAACATAGAATAAAATCAACAACAAGAGGGATGCCACATTTATTAAAATTCGTATTGAAACGCCACAGTTATCAAAATTTGTGTGGGGGGAAAAATTGGAGAAAACGAGGTATCTAAATGTCCTTGGAACACAAAAACAGAGTTAAAACAGCAACAAGGACAGAAAGAACGAGGCCACATTTATTAAAATTGGCATGAGAAGATGAAAATTGAGAGAAATAACAGATCTACTTGAATTTCACGCATTTTCTGGTAAATTTTGCCACATTTATCAAGTAAAACAGAACAAAAGCAATAAGAAATTACCCCATCTTCCAAAATAGATATTATTAGAAAAAATCCAGAAAACCGCAGATCTGCGTTATCTTTGCCACATTTACTCCCGAAAACAGGATAAGAACAGCCACAAAAACAATAAGAAGATGCCACATTCTCCAAAATTGTTATTAGATCAAGAAAATTGGAAAAAGCCATGAATAAAAGCGAATCTGGCCATATTTATCCACAGGGGTAGAACAAAAACAGCCACAAAACCAATAAGAAAACGCCACGTCTTTCAAAATTGATATTATATGAAGAAAATCGAGAAAATATGCATATCTGCGTCATCCTTGTCACATGTATCCACAAAAACAGGTTAAAAACAGCCACAAAAACAATAAGAAAATGCCACATTCTCCAAAGTTGTTCTTAGATGAAGAAAATAGAGAAAAGCCACAAAAACTACGCAAATTTTGCCACATTTATACACACAAACAGAAAAAAAAACAGCCTCATAAATCTATCAAATCATGTAAGAAAATGACATAAATAAAGAAAAGCAATTCACTTACCGATTTTTTGTTCCCATTTTTTCATAAAATCAACCTGTTTAGCTTCTTCTTCATAATCCACTTTCTTTTTTTTTTTATTTTCTTCATAAATTTTTTCATCCGAATCTCGTTTCTTCACTTTCACACCCAGATCATGAGAACCGTTTAATATCGACGATTGTTTCAATTTCTCCCAGATTTTTTCATCCCTATCGACGTACGCCTCAATATCACTTTTGATTTTCTTTTTTTTCATAACAACCACGTGTTTTTCTTCATCTAATTTGTTTTTATTCAATTTTGAAACTTTTTGTTCGGATTTTTCACGTTTAACATCATTATTTAAAACAATTTTATTTTGTTCACTCAATCTATCACTATTCGAACTATTTAATGAATTTTTTTTTCTTTTTTTCTCAACATTTGGCGTTGAAAACATCGGAGAGACAGTTTCCGGTACATTCGAACTACTTTGACCCGTTAATGTGTCATTTAAAAGTTTGGAAGTATTTCTGTTACCCGAAATATCAAAAAAAAATAAATCTTCGTCTTTAGGTACCGAGTCAATCCTTTCACTATTTTCCCTCTCACTATAACACATCTCGACATCACTGTCGATAATATTCACTACAGTTTTTCGATTACTATTTCTTTCTTGTTTTTTGTTATTTCTCTGTTTGCAAGATTGCAAACTATTAACCCCCATTTTACAATAAATTAAAAACAATTTTGCTTTCTACATAATACTTAAACGCGTTTATTAGACAGAATACGCGCTGCGATCAATCATCTTCTTTTCATCGATGGCTTGAACGAACTTTTATACAACCACCTATCGACGAGGTGTTGAACATACTAGTCGTTTGTATAATATATATTATATTTATTAATAAAATTTTTTTGTTTGTATTCTATTCTATAATTCCCCCTTTCACAGTAAATTAACTTCAATATAATATACTTTTTCGTTCTTAATCACGTTTTACTAGACAGATGACGCGCTGTCATACTAATCTTCTTTTTAACGACGAAGAAAAAAGGACAGGATCGGTTCAAAAATTTTTTTATTATCATAAGTATATTTACACATATTATTTATTTTTGTTTTCGTCATTAATAGAAGGTGGTGGTATGAATAATCTTTGTAAAGACGAAATTGGCATTTCTAATAATATAGTAATAAAAAATGCGAGTATATATGACATTATTAAATCGCCTATAACATTGTGTATCTGAAAGAAAAATTAATCAAAATGGTGGTAAAACCGATTTTGGTTGTATAATTACAATTAAAATATAGTTGACATATACTGGGGTTCTCGTTACTGCTGCCTTCGACATTAATAAAGTGAAATGGCCGAGGTAAACACAGTACGTTAATCTGCCTAAAATGTACATCGGTTGCCATCTTAAAATTCTATCGGCGAGTCCTATAAAAATTTTGGTTTCATAGATTATTAGAAATGATAGATTTGTTGTTACATAAAATTATCTGGATACGTCTCTGCCTACATGATGAGATAAGAAGAGAAGCAGAAGAAGAAAAATAATAATAAATTTCCCGAGTATACAGTGTGAGACCACAATGTCGTTTTTGAGAAAACACAAATAGACTGAAATGTCAAAAAAATATTGTCATTAATATAGGGTGCGTCTAAAATTGTGTTCCATAGGTATCAAAAAATATCAAAATATATACAAGGTTTTCTCAAAAAAGTCTCCTATTTATTTTTTTTTATATTTGTTTGTAAACAAAAATCTAATGAATTTATGTGTCATTAAAACATTGTTATTCATACAGTGTACGTTCAAAATAGTGTTTCATGGTAATAGGTATTAAAAATTATCAAAATATATACAGGTTTGTTCAAAAAGTTAATATAGCGATTTTAGGCGTCAAAAAGTATCGTCATTTATACAAGGTGGGTCTTATATACGTAAAAGGTATAGAAATTTATTGAAATATATACATGGTATACTTGAGAAACTTTTTTTTTAATTTCCTAAAAGTGAGAATAGGTATAAAAAATATTATCATATATACAGGGCGTGCGTAAAACGTCTCATTATAGTAGGTATAAAAAAATATTATTTTGAATACAAGGTGAATTCAAAAAGAGTATAGTTTATATGTTATGAATAAATTAATATGTTCGTTGAAAAAAATTTGTAGACGTTTTTTTAAAATAAAAGAGCAATAAAATTGTCGATTTTGAGATTAAAATCGTTTTATTTTCTATTTTCAACGTCCTCTGGTCCTTTGGGAATCCTTAAAACTTACTGATTGGTCAACTATTTGGTTGTTTATCACGAAAATTGATAACCGTTATTTTGTAACTGGCAGGATTACGATTTCCCATCTCTATTATTGATAAATATGGAAACTGTACAAGAAACCTTTAAAATATTGAAAAGTTATGGAAAATATGGGAATTGTTGAATAATTATTGGAAAATTTTGAATAAAATATGAAAATTATGGAGAAAATATAAGAAAAATCAAGAAAATCACAAAAAAATCACGAAAATCTTGGAGAAAATTATGAAAATGCTGGAAATATTATGGAAAAACCTGATTATCAGAGAAAAATGATAAGAAACCATAGAAATTAATGAAAAATTAATAAAAACTACGAAAAAATCATGCTAGTTTATGAATAATCATGGAAATGATAAAAATATCGTCAAAATTATGGAAAATCAAAAAAATTATGAGGAAATTAAAAAAATCGACAGAAGCATCACAAACTAACGAAAATAACGTAAAAATGATTAAATAATAATAAATATTTATAATTATTAGCAATTCTAAAAAAAATCAAAAATCCTGGAAAAAATGAGAAAATTTGAGGAAAAAACATGAAAATCGAGGAAAAATTATAAAAAACTATAGAAATTATGAAAAAATCAATAAAAATTCCGGAAATGCAGAAAAATAAGAGAAAAAATGGAAATTGCAGTAAATTATATATAAAATTATAGAAATTTTGAATAAACAAAAAAAATTCAGATAATAGAGAAATATAGTGAAAATTATTGAAAAATCGTAAAAATTTTGAAAATATTCGAAAAATCCCTAAAAAATTGATCATGGATCATGGAAATAATGGAAATTTTAGAAAAATTTTCAAAAAGTTACGTGAAATCTTGAAAATTTTGAAAAATCTTTAAAATTTAGTATAAAACTATAAAATGTCATAGAAATTCCAAAAATTCATAAAAATTGATGGAAATTATGGTAAAAATCATAGAAATTCAGATAAAAATGTCATAAAAATTTCAAAAAATCATAAACATTTTGAGAAATCGATTAAAAATATGCAAAAAATCAAGGAGAGTCTATAAAAATTATGAAAAAGTTATGTAAAAATCTTCAAATTATGGAAAAGTGGCGAAATTCATGGAAAAATTATGAAAATTATGGTAAAAAACATGAAAATTCAGAAAAAACCAGAAAATATGCAAAAACTTTGAAAACATCCATAAAAGTTAAAAAAAACTATAAAATAATCTCGAAAATTGGAAAAGATGGAAAAGATTTGATAAAAATGATTGAAAATTATAAAAATTATGGTAAAAATCACGAAAATTCAGAAAAAAACTAAAAAATGTTATAAAAATTTCAAAAAAATCAGAAAAATATGAAAAATCGAATAAATATATGTAACAAATCATGGGATGGATAAAAATTATAAAAAATTTATGTAAAAATCTTGAAATTATTGAAAAATGGCGAAATTCATGGAAAAAATTATGAAAACCATGGTAAAAAACATGAGAATTCAAAAAAAGGCAGAATATATGAAAAAAATTTTAGAAATTTAGAAATTTAGAAAATGGATGAAAGCTATGAAAATTCCGAAAAACCACCTAAAGATTTTAAAAGAAACTAAAAGAATTAGGTGAACATTATAAAAAAAATCATGAAAATTCTGAAAAAATTCACGGAAACTTAAATATTAATTTCAACAGTGAATCAACGCATTTTTTCAATAATAAACCACCAAAATAGTCACACATAAACAACCCGAGAAAACCTCGCAACATCTCCATTAAATAATAATAAAAATCCAATAAACTCACCTCCAATTCCATGTATACAACCGAACAAAAACCACCCCATAGACAAAACGAAAATCGGTTTCGTAACAACGACGAACCATGAAGAAATAAACGCGTCATGTTCAAATTTACCTATAAAAACGTACCAACCCGGTATAATTATTATCCCCACAAAAGATACGTACGTCAACAAACAAAACACGACCTTCCACGTCGTTTTCTGCAAAAAAAATCACACGAATCAAATTCTGCGCGATATGAGACCGTATAAAACCCACCCTTGCACCGAACACATCCACGTGTCTGGTCTTGTACAGCAAATAACCGAAGCCGACGCCGATTATGGGCGCGCAGGCGTTTCCCATATGGGATATGTGATGCCAATGCCACAACGGATCGCCCACTATGTATTTGATGTTATAAACCGATCTGGAGATTCGGTAAAACGAAATGATTAACGTCTTGATTCGATTCAGAATTTAACTTACTCCGCCCTCGGTATAATGAGGGTTTCGAAATCGTTGATGTAGTTGTATAGGAAGGTGAATATCGTACTAATCGACAACAGAGCCCCCAGGACGTACCAAATGTGTTTTTCGCGTGTTTTTATGTACCACAATAGTACCAACAACGAAATAAAATATCTGGTATCTTCAGCGAGATACCAAAGTGTTGGAGTACACTGTAATATAATGAAACTTTCGTCTTATAACATGTTTGAGGTTATATAAAACGTATCTTTGTCAAAATGGTGTCGATAAAGCGAATTGTTGTGACGCCTGACGTTTACATTGACACTTGACGTATTTTCGACGACGTTACATCATTTCCGAAATATATCGATCGGATATGACGTTTTCATTGTTATAAATGACGTTTGACATGGATCGTATTGTTAGGATTAACATTTGACGTATTGACGTCTAGATTTGATCAAATTTTTTGTGATTTGACATGTCCACAAATGTTTTTATCTAAATACGACGCAATTACATAATTTCCGAAATATATCGTCCGGATATGACGTTGACATTGTGATAAATGACGTTTGACATGGAACGTGATGCTAGGATTGGCATTTGACGTATTGACGTGCAGTTTTATTCAATTTTTTGTGATTTGATATGTCCACAAGTGTTTTTATCTAAATTCGACGCGATTACATAATTTCTGAAATATATCGACCGGATTTAACATTGACATTGTGATAAATGACGTTTGACATGGAGCGTGATGTTAGGATTGACATTTGACGTATTGACGTCTAGATTTGATCAAATTTTTTGTGATTTGACATGTCCACAAATGTTTTTATCTAAATACGACGCAATTACATAATTACCGAAATATATCGTCCGGATATGACGTTGACATTGTGATAAATGACGTTTGACATGGAACGTGATGCTAGGATTGGCATTTGACGTATTGAAGTGCAGTTTTATTCAATTTTTTGTGATTTGATATGTCCACAAGTGTTTTTATCTAAATTCGACGCGATTACATAATTTCTGAAATATATCGACCGGATTTAACATTGACATTGTGATAAATGACGTTTGACATGGAGCGTGATGTTAGGATTGACATTTGACGTATTGACGTCTAGATTTGATCAAATTTTTTGTGATTTGACATGTCCACAAATGTTTTTATCTAAATACGACGCAATTACATAATTACCGAAATATATCGTCCGGATATGACGTTGACATTGTGATAAATGACGTTTGACATGGAACGTGATGCTAGGATTGGCATTTGACGTATTGACGTGCAGTTTTATTCAATTTTTTGTGATTTGATATGTCCACAAGTGTTTTTATCTAAATTCGACGCGATTACATAATTTCTGAAATATATCGACCGGATTTAACATTGACATTGTGATAAATGACGTTTGACATGGAGCGTGATGTTAGGATTGACATTTGACGTATTGACGTCTAGATTTGATCAAATTTTTTGTGATTTGACATGTCCACAAGTGTTTTTATCTAAATACGACGCAATTACATAATTTCCGAAATATATCGTCCGGATATGACGTTGACATTGTGATAAATGACGTTTGACATGGAACGTGATGCTAGGATTGGCATTTGACGTATTGACGTGCAGTTTTGATCAATTTTTTGTGATTTGATATGTCCACAAGTGTTTTTATCTAAATTCGACGCGATTACATAATTTCTGAAATATATCGACCGGATTTAACATTGACATTGTGATAAATGACGTTTGACATGGAGCGTGATGTTAGGATTGACATTTGACGTATTGACGTGCAATTTTGCACAAAATTTTTTGTGATTTGACATGTTCACAAGTTTTTTTATCAAAATTCGACGCGATTACAGAATTTCTTAAATATTCGACCGGATATGACGTGTTAATTGACGTTTGACGTGGAATTGTGTACAATTTGACATGTCCATATGGGTTTTTATAAAAAGTCAACGCGAGTATATATCGACCGGATATGACGTCCTTATGGTAAATAATGTTTAATATGGAAGTGAGGTTAGAATTGATGTTTAGTGACGTTTGACGTGACATTTGGCACGGAACGGGACGTTTAACTTGGCATTTTTCACGGAAAGTTACTTATAATATGACATTTCATACGTAACGTGGCTTTTTAATTGACATTCGACACGTTGACGTGTAGTTTTATCCAAAACCGATTCAATTGTATGATTTCCAAAAAATTTTGAACAATTTTAGCCCACTGAAGACTCGATCTGATCCAGTTTGAATATTTCTCCCGAACAAAATGCTTTAAATTCCATCTTGAGTTCGATTTATTCAACTTACGCGGTTGCCACGTCCACATAATCCACTTGGTATTTAGGTATTTGCGTAACGCAGTCTAAATTTCTTATTTTTCCTTTTAAATCGTATTTTTTCATTTTTTTATCGTAGCAATCGTTGATGTTTAGTTGTATTTCGTCCAGAATCGTCGTATTTCCGATCGAATCGGGACATGTGATCGGTACGCAGATCCAGTGACGCAAAACGTCGTGTCTGTAATTATAATCGTTCGAAATGATTTCCTGGAAATGTTTGACGTTTTTATGGGGTTCTACATCACGTTATTTGACGTACTCACTTGTATGGTATCCCACGTGGGATTTTCTGGATTGTTCGGTTCCATATGATATTCGAAAGAACAATAAAGAAATTCGTCATTAAGGAACGAACATTTATCGAAATTGTCCTGATGGAATAATTCGGGTAACGAACCGTATTGTTCATCTTTAAGACGTTACGCAATGTTAGTATCATTTTATAATGTTTAGAAATTATTCAGAATGTTCTAAAATGCTCTAGAATGCCCTAGAATGCCCTAGAATGCCCTAGAATGCTCTAGAATGATCTAGAATGCTCTTGAATGATCTATAATGTTCTAAAATGCTCTATAATGTTGTAGAATGCTCTGGAATACTTTATAATGATCTAGAATGCCGAAGAATTCTTTAGAATGATCTAGAATGCTCTAGAATGCTCTAGAATGATCTAGAATGATCTAGAATGATCTAGAATGATCTAGAATGATCTAGAATGATCTAGAATGCTCTATAATGCTCTAGAATGCTCTAAAATGTTCTAGAATGCTTTAGAATACCCTTTAATATCCTAGATTATTGTAGAACGTTCTAGGATGTTCTAGAATGTTCTATAATATTGTAGAATGCTCTGGAATACTCTATAATGATCTAGAATGCCGAAGAATTCTTTAGAATGATCTAGAATGCTCTAGAATGATCTAGAATGATCTAGAATGATCTAGAATGATCTAGAATGATCTAGAATGATCTAGAATGATCTAGAATGATCTAGAATGATCTAGAATGATCTAGAATGATCTAGAATGATCTATAATGCTCTAGAATGCTCTAAAATGTTCTAGAATGCTTTAGAATACCCTTTAATATCCTAGATTATTGTAGAACGTTCTGGGATGTTCTAGAATGTTCTATAATATTGTAGAATGCTCTAAAATGCTCTAGAAAGTTCTATAATGTGCTAAAATGTTCTATAACGTTCTGAAAGTAACTTAGAGCGGTCTACGATGTTCTGAGATGCTCCAAAACCATCTAAAATGCTCCAAACCTCTCTAAAATGTTCTCAAAACAATCTACAATGTTCTATTATGATCCAATGGCTTCTAGAAAAAATCTACAATGTTCTAAAATCGTCTAAAATGTTCTTAGACGATATAGAATGTTTTAGAACGTCGCAAAATGTTTCAGAACGATATAAATTTATGTATAATATAGCAGAATATTCTAGACCCACAAAGGATGTTCTAGAATGTTGTAAAATGTTCTAAAATGTTGTATAATGTTCTAGAATGTTGTAAAATGTTCTAGAACGACTAACAATGTCTCAAAACAATATAAAATGTTTTATAAAAGACAAAAAATAATTCAGAATATTCTATAATTTCGATAGAATGTTCTAGAAGGTTATAGCATGTGTTATTCGAAACAAAAAACAATGTAGTTTGTTTTAGGACGGCACAAAGTGTTCGAGGACGATAAATAATGATACAGAGGGATATAAAATGTTCTAGAAAATCGAAACACAAGGCAGAATATTCTGGAAGGACACAGAACATTCTAGAGGGACTTAAAATGTTTTAGGTTGATATGGAATGTTCTAAAACGAATTGGAATGTTCTAGAATGATATAGAGTGTTCAAGAAAGAGTTAGAATGTTCTAGAATATATTACGATGATTGGAAAACTATTTTAGAGATACGAAATAATCTATAACATTAGAAATTGTTGTAAAACACATAATTTCAGTTTGTTTTGGTATAAAAGATAATCTAGAATATTCTAAAACGTTCTAGAACTTGTTTACTTACTGGAAATTGATGCTTGGGAACGTTGGATACTTATTATAAGTGAAAGTATCGATTTTAGAAACCACATCATCGCTTAGATTATTCTAATATGCTTGTAATGTTCAAGCAGCTTGGTAATTTCGATTTTCGTCGACGATTAATTTAATTATGATGGTATTTTCTTGTAAAATTTAATTATTGAGATGGATTATCTATTTTAACGTACATTAAACGTGGTTTTTTAACGATTATGTCAATGATCAAGGAAAATTTACTTTACGATGTTTTTATTATATGTTCGAGCTTTAGAGGAAAATATTCGATCGATTCGGTGCAAAAATATTTTCTAAATTTGCTTTAGAACGTTCCAGAATATTTTATTACCTCCTAGAATATTCCAAAACATTCCAAAGTTATTACAAATTGTCCTAGAATATGGCAAAATGTCTTAGAATATTCCAAAACGTTCTAAAATTGCTTTAGAATATAGAATGTTTCAAAACGTTCCAAAGTTATTACAGATCGTCCTAGAATACAGCAAAATGTTCTAGAATATTTCAAAACGTTCTAAAATTGTTTAAGAACATTCTAAAATATCTTATAATGTCCTAGAATGTTTCAAAACGTTCCAAAGTTATTACAGATCGTCCTAGAATATAGCCAAATGATCTAGAATATTTCAAAACGTCCGAAAGTTATTATAAATCTTCCTACAATATATTAAAACGTCCTAGAATGTTTCAAAACGTTCCAAAGTTATTACAGATCGTCCTAAAATATAATAAAACGTCCTAGAATATTTTAAAACGATATAAAATTGTTTTGGAACGTTCTAGAATATTTTATAACGTCCTAGAATATTTCAAAACGTTCTAAAATTATTTTAGAACGTTCTAGAATATTTTATAACATCCTAGAATGTTTTAAAACGTTCCAAAGTTATTACAGATCTTCCTAGAATACAGTAAAACGTTCTAGAATATTTCAAAACGTTCTAAAATTGTTTTAGAACATTCTAAAATAACTTATAACATTCTAGAATGTTTCAAAACGTTCCATAATTATCACAGATCGACCTAGAATATAGCAAAACGTTCTAGAATACAGAAAAACGTTCTAAAATATAGCAAATGGATCTAGAATATTTCAAAACGTTCGAAAGTTATTATAGATCTTCCTAGAATATATTAAAACGTCCTAATTTGTTTCAAAACGTTCTAAAATTGTTTTAGAACGTTCTAGAATATTTTATAACGTCCTAGAATGTTTCAAAACGTTCCAAAGTTATTACAGATCTTCCTAGAATATAGCAAAACGTTCTAGAATATTTTAAAACGTTCTAGAATATTTGAAAACGTTCTAGAATGTTTCAAAACGTTCTAAAATTGTTTTAGAATATTCTAAAATAACTTATAACGTCCTAGAATGTTTCAAAACGTTCCAAAGTTATTACAGATCTTCCTTGAATATAGTAAAACGCTCTAGAATATTTCAAAACGTTCTAGAATATTTCAAAACGTTCTAAAATTGTTTTAGAACATTCTAAAATAACTTATAACGTCCTAGAATGTTTCAAAACGTTCCATAATTATCACAGATCGACCTAGAATATAGCAAAACGTTCTAGAATACAGAAAAACGTTCTAAAATACAGCAAATGGATCTAGAATATTTCAAAACGTTCGAAAGTTATTATAGATCTTCCTAGAATATATTAAAACGTCCTAGAATGTTTCAAAACGATCCAAAGTTATTACAGATCGTCCTAAAAGATAATAAAACGTGCTAGAATATTTTAAAATGATCTAAAATTGTTTTAGAACGTTCTAGAATATTTTATAACGTCCTAGAATATTCCATAACGTTCTAAAGTTATTACAGATCGTCCTAGAATAAAGCAAAACGTCCTAGAATATTTCAAAACGTTCTAAAATAGTTTTAGAACGTTCTAGAATATTTTATAACGTCCTAGAATATTTCAAAACGTTTTAACATTATTATAGAACGTCCTAGAATAATTTATGGAATCAAAGAATATATTGAAATGTCTTAGAATGTTTCAAGAAGTTCTAGAATCGTTTTAGAACGTTCCAGAATATTTTATAACATCCTAGAATGTTTTAAAACGTTCCAAAGTTATCACAGATCGTCCTAGAATAAAGTATAACGTCTTAGAATATTTTAAAACGTTCTGAAACTGTTTTAGTACGTCCTAGAATATTTTATAACCTCATATAATATAATGAACGGTCTAAAATAAAACGAATCGGAGATTTTCAACATATTTAATCAAAAAAATTCGATTGTGAACAATATTCATTTAGTTCCACCCCTATTTGTCCTTCGAAACTTCCGTTTTGGCTCTTTGATGTCTTACTTGGGGTACAAGTAAATTTTGCATATTCGAAGCAGGCGTTTCGAATACCAGATACACAAGAAATCCGAAGAAAAACGAGATTGTGGCGTCCCCTATGAACGATTTTAGCTAAAACAATAATAATTTAATATAAAATCGGTAGGAATCTGTACTACGTTTCAGAAATCGTCGGCTAGATGACGCTCTGATCGTTAATGAACGTTTTCCGAGCTATAGTACAGGATCGGCTTAAGAAATCTTACCAATACGTAATCTGATATGTATAAAGGTTTAGTAGTAACTGCAGTTCTATGGAAAACTATACCGTAATGAACTATATATGTACTGTAAGTCAATTTTCCTAGCAGTACCGCCGGTTTCCATTCGCATATTTTTTTTGTCAAACCTAAAAATTCATCAAAAAAAATTCTAATAATCCTTTTTTTTTTTTTAAAATTACCTCCGAGTCCTTTCGATATTCCGAACACCCCTATACCAATACCGAGAGCGTAAATCGGTTTTAATATACCGCTCAAAAGGGCGTTAGTCAATCTTGAAAAATGATACGACGAAATTCCTAAAACCAGTACTGGTAAACCGAAAAACGACGTAAACCACAAAAATTCCGTCACCTTAAATAATTAAAACGTCAAAACCGCCATCTACACTTCGAAATACGAACTAAATACTTTACCATATATAGAGATGGAAACTTATATCAACGCAATCCGTTCCAAAGTAACGGTTCGATATGGAAGGTAATCTACTCACCGTTTTCGATGGGATTTCGACGTTTTTTAAATGTAAATAGGCGTAACCGCAAGTTAATCCTAACATATAAGTCGCCATGTTGCAATACGTGGACGAATACATCGCGTTAAATTTGAACGATCTGAAGTTATCCATTTTCGAATTTCTGTAATTATAGAGGGACGTAAAAAAATGTGGGAAATATTGAGAAAAAAAAATGATACTCACTCGGGGTTGATACGAAAAATAAAATCTAAATCGTAAACGTATGTTACAATAGAGGGTATTAGTACCCCTAATATGAAAAAATACCCTAAGTAATATTTGACGTTTTTTCTATATATCCAAGCCGCCCCCATTATGGATAACGATAAAACGTACAGTTGCGTATCGGCCGCTAGATACCAGGTCGTGAAAAAACACTAAAAAAAATTTTTTTTTTTTTCAAAAACATTCACCCCCGCATAATTTTTAACTTACACTTTCGTGGTAATTGTGATGATTGTGTATGAATGATAAAGTCGACCACCAGTTCTTTCTGCATCTGATGTATTCGGCGTCTGCGTATGCATCTTTGAAAGGGCCTTTGAATATGTTCAATATCCATATTGTACCCCCCATACCTATCATTACGATTATTAATGGTACTAATCTAAAATTGTTGAATTTCATCAATATTTTCGTTTTAACGTCGTATTATTTATAAAAAAATATGGTTTTATTGGAATTTTTCAAAAAAATTGGACTAAAAATGGCCGACAATCATAAGTCAGTACAAAACAGTTGTTTAGTTATTCGATAGATGTCGTTCGTAGTACGAGATCGAAATATATTAAAAAAATATGATTTTTTCGTAATTACAAATGGAAAGAATTATTTTAAATGATCATATTATGTATTTTTATAAGGAAATTGATATGATACATTGGATTATTCAACTTATTAAGGTTAGAATTTATTAATAATGTTATACAAGGACTAAAAATGGCAGAGTTTCTCTTTAAAACTTTTAAAATAATAGAAAATTATTAAAATCATTGAATTATTCAAGATAAATCGAAAGATTTCATTCAATAAATTCGATTTTTCGACTTATTTCACTTCAAATTCGTCAAAAAAATTATAGACGGACTAAAAATGGCCGACAATCATAAGTCAATACAAACAGTTGTTTAGTTATTCGATAGATGTCGTTCGTAGTACGAGATCGAAATATATTAAAAAAATATGATTTTTTCGTAATTACAAATGGAAAGAATTATTTTAAATGATCATATTATGTATTTTTATAAGGAAATTGATATGATACATTGGATTATTCAACTTATTAAGGTTAGAATTTATTAATAATGTTATACAAGGACTAAAAATGGCAGAGTTTCTCTTTAAAACTTTTAAAATAATAGAAAATTATTAAAATCATTAAATTATTCAAGATAAATCGAAAGATTTCATTCAATAAATTCGATTTTTCGACTTATTTCACTTAAAATTCGTCAATAAAATTATAGACGGACTAGAAATGGCCGACTATTTTATCTATGAAAGGTTTATAGTTGATTATTACTTCAGTAGATGTCGCTAGTAATACATAACCGAAATAAATACAACAAAAACAACTTTTTAACCACTTTAAAAGAAAAAAAATTATTTCATTCGATATTAATATTGAAAAAATGGAGGAAATAGTAGGATAAATTCGATTTTCGAACGTTTTTACGTTGAAATTCACTAATGAGTGGACTTAAAATGGCCGACTTCCTTTTTAAATTATATAAAAGATGAAAAACTGTTAGAATCGATACATTATTCAAAAAAACGAATTATTTGATTCAATTAATTCGATTTTTCGAAATTTTTTGATAAAAATTCGTTAATAAAGTTAATAAAATGGCCAATTATTTCGGCTACGAATAATTATTCAATATATTGGGTAGATGTCGCTAATGATAGAAATAAATAAAAATTTTTAACGGTTTTAAATAAAAAAAAAATGACCATATCAATTTTTTTTGTTAAAAAAATCAAATAAGTTTGATTATCAAACGTTTGTAGGCTAAAATTAATCAATAACAGGACTTAAAATGGCCGACTACCTTTTTATAACATTTCAAGTATTAAAAAATAATTGAAATAAAGACAATATACAAAAAATGTAAAATTTGACTCAAGATATTTGATTTTTCGATGTTTTTGTATTAAATTAAATTCATCAGAAAGTCATACAGGGACTAAAAATGGCTGAATATTATTCAACGCAATTAATTCATTAATACCAATACAGATGTCGTTGGTGATACTAGCTCGTAATAAATACGAAAAATATCATATTTTAACGATTTAAATTAAAAGAAAATATATTAATATCAATCTATTTTCCATAAAAACAATGTATTTGATCAAATAAATTCGATATTTCAGGTTTTTTAGGTTAAAATTCATAAATACACTTACGTAAGGACTAAAAATGGCCGAATATTTTACCAAAACACTTCAATCAGTTAACCTTTTTGAATCGATAGATGTCGCGCGGAAAATTTATGCAAAATTACCTTAAATATCTATTAACGAAAGACAGATAAATGATTCTCGGTTTGTGCCCGTCGTTTTCTCTGTTCTGCACGATTTGGAAAAAGTGATAAGACATCAGGAAAGCGGAAAATAGAAAAAAAGTTTGTACTAGATATACTAGAAGATTACGTATACCGTGTCGAACGGTATTATCCGGAATCTAAAAAAAATTTCTAAAATATGTTTCCGTCATTTTTTTTTTCAAGTTTTTTACGTTTTCGATGTAATCCGTGTTGTCCACATAACCTCCAATGTAACTGGAAAAAGTATGACAGAATATGATCAACAACATATTGTAGAATCTGATCCCTTGGATGCTTTTCAGTTTTTGAAAATCTTCGCTGGAGGGGATGTTTTTGAATTTTTTAAAATTTCTCACCAAAGAAAATTGTCTCAGATAAGTACCTATAACAATATTCAATTGACGATTTTTTTTATTATACGATAAGTCTACTCACCGAAATTATGACTCAGAATTGAGGTTTCTTCATTTTTCGCATCCCAATAGGTCGCTATGAGTATGTAAATGATATATGACGTGCAGAATAACCTAAAAATACGCGAAACTACCGAATAAATGACATATAACCCACAAATAACCTAAAAATAAGTGAAGCAACCGAGTAAATGACGTATAAAGGAAATATAACCTCAAAATGAATGATGTATATGACGTATGACGAATGAAATAACCTAAAAATACGTCAATCACATGAGTAATTGATGTATGACGTATGGAATAACCTAAAAACACGTGAAACTACCGAGTAAATGACATATAAAGAGAATATAACCTAAAAATGAATGAATAAATCTAGTAAATGACGTATGACGTAGAGGATAACCTAAAAATGCGTCAATCAAATAAGTAAATGACGTATGACGTATAGAATAACCTGAAAACACGTGAAACAACCGAGTAAATGACATATAAAGAGAATATAACCTAAAAATAAGTGAAGCAACCGAGTAAATAGCATATAAAGGAAATATAACCTCAAAATGAATGAATAAATCGAGTATATAACGTATGACGTATGAAGTAAACTAAAAATACGTCAATCAAATGAGTAATTGATGTATGACGTATGGAATAACCTAAAAACACGTGAAACAACCGAGTAAATGACATATAAACAGAATATAACCTAAAATTGAATGAATAAATCTAGTAAATGACGTATGACGTAGAGGATAACCTAAAAACACGTGAATAAATCAAGTAAATAACATATAAAGGAAATATAACCTAAAAATGAATGAACAAATCGTGTATATGACGTACGACGTATGAAATAACTTAAAAATACGTGAATCAAACGAGTAAATGACGTATGATGTATAGAATAACCTAAAAATACGCGAACCAAACGAGTAAAAGACATATAAAGGAAGTATAACCTAAAAATGAATAAATAAATCGAGTGTATGACATTTGACATTGACAAAACCTAAATATAAATAATAAAATGTGTAATATAAATGACTTATGACATATGGAATAAGTTAAAAATACGTGATTCAACCTAGTAAATGACGTATGACGAATAGAATCGTCTCAAATGAAAAGAATTCGTCATATAAATGACATAATACATGAAAACAACCTAAAAATTATGGTATACAAGTGACTATAAATGACAAATGACGTATAAAATAACCTCAAACGTGATAAATTTATAGCATAAATAACGGATGACATAAAGATAACCTAAAAGTATTGTCTATAAATGACAAAAAACGTAAATATATGCAATAAATGACATATGACGTATAAAATAACCTCAAATGTGATTAATTTATAGCATAAATGGCATATGACATTAAACTAACCTAAAATTACGATACCCGAATGACAAATGAAGTAGGTACGCATAGTAAATGACATGTGACGTATAGAAAAACCTCAAACGTCATGAATTTATAGCATAAATGACGGATGACATAAAGATAACCTAAAATTATTGTATATAAATGACAAACAACGTAAATATATGTAATAAATGACATATGACGTATAAAATAACCTCAGATGTGATAAATTTATAGCATAAATGACGTATGACATTAAACTCACCTAAAATTATTGTATATAAATGAAAAACAACGTAAATATATGTAATAAATGACATATGACGTATAAAATAACCTCAGATGTGATAAATTTATAGCATAAATGACGTATGACATTAAACTCACCTAAAATTATTGTATATAAATGACAAACAACGTAAATATATGTAATAAATGTCATATGACGTATAAAATAACCTCAAATGTGATTAATTTATAGCATAAATGACGTATGACATAAAGATAACCTAAAATTATTGTATATAAATGACAAACAACGTAAATATATGTAATAAATGACATATGACGTATAAAATAACCTCAAATGTGATTAATTTATAGCATAAATGACGTATGACATTAAACTAACATAAAATTACGATATCCGAATGACAAATAAAGTAGGTGCGCATAGTAAATGACATTTGACGTATAGAATAACCTCAAAAGGGAAGAGTTTATAACATAAATGACGTATGACGTGAGTAATTGAGATTAGATATGGAAAATGCAATGACGTAACGGTTCATACTCACAACCACAACCAATCGAATAGATCCGCTTGATTCACGTCACTAACATAACCACAATTTAATCGTTTAATGACGGCGTTGAGTCCGAAATTTTTGAAATTTTCACGATAACGCTCGGAAATGGTTCGTTCCACCCCGATTTCCGTTCGATTCGTACATACAGCGTGGAATAATTCATCGTGATTATAAGCTTGATCGTTATCGATTGAATGCTGAAAGGATAATCGATTTTTTAATATCAAACTGGCGCCGTCGATAGGATTAAAACTAACCTGTATCAATTTCCAATAACGAGACGTATTTTCACCCGTAGGTTTCAAATTAATTGTCGTTTTACAAAAAATTTTACCTTCCGATTGACATTTTTCGTAATTGTCGATGAAAAAAATTGACGGTAGCTCTTTATAAATGTCTGAAATTTTTTTTTTAAATAAATATTTTTAACAGTGTACTTCGTATTTAGATTTAATTCGGGAATTTTTTAGAATTATTCCGCTTACGAATCACGTTATTGTGTGTAATAAAAAAAACTGAACGACCTCGAATTTTTTTACGAAAATCTAATTTGAAAAAAAAAATGATTTATGCACGTTTTAACGTTGATTTATTAGAAAGTACTTACTGCAATTTCCAAAGCACAAAACTGTATTAAACACTATAAAAATTTTGATCATTTTCATTGGAAAAAACTAATCAAAATGTCGTCCAAACTAATATAACGTTTTTCAGGACACTAAATTTACGTAATGGATTTACCGACTTATTATTTATAATATTTATAAACAATGTTATTTTATTTTTATTTAATGATTGTTTTATTTTTTTTTTACAAGTACAATAAAATATTATACTGTTTTTAGTTTATAACAAAGGACGTCACTTATTACGAACCAGTCAGCTTCACAAAAAGAACAAAAAACTTTTTGTTTTCTATCTTATTCAACCCCACTCTTTATTAAAAACGAGATTAACCAATTTAATAGCGTTTTTTTTGTTATTTCCCATAATAATAATTTTTTTTTCATAACGAACACGTTTGTTCTGGAAAAATTTTTATACGAGGTTTGGTTATAAATTATACGGATACGAAATATTAAAAACTTTGTATATAAGACTGTATATGAATATATATATATATAGGAAAACAATATTCAAATGATTAAAATGTTCGAAAATTTTTATTATACAAATCCTATTTACGAGGGGATTAAAAATTCTATTAAAAATAACACTTTTTGGACAAAAAATGGCTACCGATTACTAAAATCTAGTATTATAGTTTTACAACTTGTTGAATAGATGTCCCTGGTAGTAGATATCAAAAATAAATACTGATAATCAAATTTTTTATCAACTTCATACTTTCTATCGATATTAAAAATTAGTATGATCAATTTTAATTAAAGAATCTCGAGCGGATTTGATAAGCGGACTGAAAATGGCCGACGATTATTGAAATCTAATTTTATAGTTTCAAAACTCAATTAATAGATGTCACACGTAGTGGAAACTCGCAACAAATCACGAATAAATTGATAATTGAATGATTTTTTGATTAATATCGATGTATTATTGAGAAAAACGTGTCGTATAATCAGTAAAATCAATAAATTCCTTGTGTATGTCAAATTTACTCGAAAAATATGAAATATATCAAAACGGATAAAAAATGGCTGTTAATAATATACATTCAAAACAATTACGTTTACCCAAGTCGTTAAATCAGAAACAATGATAAATTTTATTAAAGAATTTCAGTAATATCATTAAAACGGACTAAAAATGGCCGACGATTATTGAAATTTAGTTTTATAGTTCTAGAACTAGTTTAATAGATGTCGCAGGTAGTAGAAAGTCACAACAAATATGAATAGTTTGATATTTGATTGGTTTTATACTTAATATCGATTTATTATTCAAAAAAAGAGACGTAAATTCAAAAAAATGCATTGTTTATGTTGAATTTGTTCAAAAGAAATTTGAATTATATCAACGAAACGGACTAAAAATGGCAAATTCAAAATAAACATTTTTTCATTAATTTTATCTTTCATATCGATATCGAGAAAAACGAGTCGTAGAATCAGAAAAATTAATAAAACCCTTGTTAATGTCAAATTTACTCGAAAAATATGGAATATATCATCAAGATGGACAAAAATTGCTGTACATTTAAAATAGTTACGTTTTCATTAATTTTATCTTTTTTGTCCATGTATAATTGAGATAAGCAAGTCGTACAATCAGGAAAAATGATAAATTTATTATTTATTCTAAAGTTTATCAAGAAATTTCTGTAATAACACCAAAACGGACTAAACATGGCCGACGATTAGTGAAATCTAGTGTTATAGTTTCAAAAATCACTCAATAGATGTAGCAGGTAATGGAAACTCAAAACAACTACAAATAATTTGATATTTGAATGATTTTATGCTTAATATTGATGTATCATTCGGAAAAATAAGTCGTAAAATCAAAATAAACTAATAAGTTAATCATTTATGCGGAATTCTTCAAAAATATATATGAATTATATCGTCGAAACGGATTAAAAATGGCCGTTGATAATACAAATTCAAAATAATTACGTTTTCGTTATTTTTATCTTTCATATTGATATATTATTGAAAAACAAGTGGTAGAATGAAAAAAAATTGATAAAATTCTTGCTTATGTCAAGAAATATGAATTATATCATCAAAAATGGGCTAAAAATGGCTGTTTTTTATCAATTTCATCTTTTGTATCAACGTATAATTGAGAAATCGAATAGAAGAATCAAAAAATTGTAAAACTTATTATTTATATTGAGTTTTATAAGAAAATATGAATGTTTCCATAAAAACGGACTGAAAATGGCCGCCAATATCAATAATCTAGTGCAATTACTTAACACAAGATGTCGCTGCTACTACAAACTTCAAATACATTTTAATAAGAAAAAAATCGCGTAGTATTCATGAAAAAATATGTACTGATCAAATAAATATAATGAATTAATTCTAATTTAAAATATATTAGTTATTTTTCACCACCTCTAACTTAAATTTAATTAATATCAACATACCAATTAACGACTCATCTTTATTATCTATAAATACAAATCAGCGGTTAATTATAGTTCTACAATAAAATAATCAACTACGTTAATTTATGATTCATAATGATTTTTTATATGGTCGATTGTATTCGGTAGAAGTGGCAAGTCATTGCGCACGTCCTTCTCTACTTAAATCCAAACTCACAGACAACCCTTCATCGTTCCGTCTCTTTCTTACGCTCGATTACTAGCACTCGCATTCGGTGAGGTATTTCCGGTAAACGTTTTTAACGAAGTGGGCGATGCTCAGTTATACGCGGGCGACATTACAGTGTTGTAGTGTTTGGAATCTCGCAGATCGACCTTTGGAACTTTTCCAAAACGCCATGGAAGAGCAACAGGTGATTTTGACATTAAATAACGACGTGGAAGCGTCCGTCATCGTTCAAAACGCCAAAGTTATAGTGGCAAGAGAGAACGGTAATATTTTTGTTGTTTTTTTTTGTCCCTCGGTTTATAAATTTACATGAGGTTAGTGAATGCAACGTTGTGTCAATTCTACTTGTTATTGTCGATAAGATTATTTTTGTTTGGTTCTTCGTAATTGCTGTTTGTTGTTTTTATGGAACTGTTATTTAAAAGAGAGGACCGTATCCAGGTCACAATGTTTCGTAAACCGAAAATTGAATACGGAAACTGATATTACTTATTTGGTTTTTATGTATTGAAGACGGATCTGTCGTGTTATGACTTTGTAGAATTTAATTATAGAATTATTTTTATATAAAATATTTGTTTATTAGTTTCTATAATAATGCAGACATTGCCTAAATTTTCTACAGTCGTTTACCTTGAAATAAATAGCATACAATAACGATAATGTTATGTGGAATTCAATTATTTTTTTTTTCGTAAATGATATAATGACTTTGATGATTATCTTCGACTTTTTTTTGAAAATATTCGAATAGAAGCTTAAGGTGAATTTTGAAAAATATCGTGCTCCTCTAATTTTGGTCATATGAATAAAAATATGGGATATTTAATCTACTATTGTGAATATGTTAATATAGTAACAATTTTTCATTGAATTAATGAAATGTTCATGATATTATTACAGTTCGTTATCGAGATACATAGCGTCAAAGATTTTTTTTTCTATTAATTGTGACAGTCATATAATTTTGCCCATATTTTCCAAAATAATAAACTTAGCGAATTATGCTGTAAACCAAAAGATTTGCAAACAATTCCTTAATAAACTGTCAAATTTTGAAATTTCTATTAGACTCGATTATTGAGATACAGGGAGTCAAAGTTTTCTTTTCTAATAATTTTGATAGTCCTCTAATTTTGCCAATATTTTCGAAAATAATAAGATTAGCGAATTATGCTATGAACCAAAAGATAAACAAACAATTCCTTAATAAACTGTCAAATTTTGAAATTTGTATTAGACTCGATTATTGAGATACAGGGAGTCAAAGTTTTTTTTCTAATAGTTTTGATAGTCCTCTAATTTTGCCAATATTTTCCAAAATAATAAACTTAGCGAATTATGCTGTAAACCAAAAGATTTGCAAACAATTCCTTAATAAACTGTCAAATTTTGAAATTTATATTAGACTCGATTATTGAGATACAGGGAGTCAAAGTTTTTTTTTCTAATAGTTTTGATAGTCCTCTAATTTTGCCAATATTTTCCAAAATAATAAACTTAGCGAATTATGCTGTAAACCAAAAGATTTGCAAACAATTCCTTAATAAACTGTCAAATTTTGAAATTTGTATTAGACTCGATTATTGAGATACAGGGAGTCAAAGTTTTTTTTTCTAATAATTTTGATAGTCCTCTAATTTTGCCAATATTTTCGAAAATAATGAACTTAGCGAATTATGCTGAGAACCAAAAGATACACAAACAATTCCTTAATAAACTGTCAAATTTTGAAATTTGTATTAGACTCGATTATTGAGATACAGGGAGTCAAAGTTTTTTTTTCTAATAATTTTGATAGTCCTCTAATTTTGC